>NC_133109.1:20307651-20536087 GCF_022965805.1 Primulina eburnea | reverse complement strand
CGGTGTTTTAGAGTGGGGGACGCCGTTTTTGGACAAAAATACAGGGAGAAGGCGAGACGAAGGCAAGACACGCGAAGATCAACTACAAAGACGAAGAGCGACGAATCTGGGGACAGAGACGACACTTCAGATTTGTTATCTGTCTTTCGTGTTTATCATTTCTCGCATTTCAATGTCTAAAACTTTGACATGCATTGTTTTTATTTCAATTTTCATGAACTAACTTTCTAGTCTAGAGAATGACGTATCTTTGTGGAAATGATAATTTGACTCGGTTATTTATATGATTGAATTCCTTTCTGTTTAATTGTGTTTTTTGTATTGAGTTGACTGAAATTTATGGCCATAAATTGTATGTTGTCTGATTAGTTCTACAACTCGGGAGAGGGACTAGGATTATAGATCATTAGAGACATATCGTTGAATGTTTATATCGTTCGGAAGGCGTATAACTTTAGCGAGGCTTATGTAAGAAATTGTTTGCCTCTACCAATTAAACGTAGATTTTAGTAGGAATAATGGAATCGAAGTTTAATTGGTACAATTTATTCGTCACTTGGGAAAGGGTGAATAAAATACGTAAGTGTTCTTGGCCATTAAATAATAGGAATTCAGGAATTTAAATTCAACCAGGGAGAATTATTGTAGAAACTTAGTGAAATCATTTCTCTAGATACTTTTTTCTTTATATTTTCTTCTATCTGGTATTAAATTAATTTTGTTTTCAATATATTTGTTTAAGTAAATCAACCATTCTATCGAATTGTCTAGATAAAGTTTGGACTATTTTAATTACAAGCAATGATATACATTTAGTTATACACTCCTCGTGGATCGATATATGTACTCTAACCAGTACTAAAACTTGACACCGTACATTTGCGGTAGTGAAAACACGCAACAAGTTTTGGCGCCGTTGCCAGGGAGTGTCAATTTGAATTTATATCAGTATTGTTATCAATTAGTCTAGATTTTAATTTAGAGCCTTTATTTTTGTTTTATTTATACTGATTGAGTTTTTCATTTTTTCTGCTTGACAGTGTATGCTAAGTTCACAAAGCCCATGACTTGCTTATTTTTATCCGGAGATCGAAAGAACTGTTAGAAGATTAAGAAAAGCAAGAAGAGAAGAGATCCAAGCAATGGCTGAGAACAGAGAGAATGACAAACACGCCCAGCCAGAGGCGATTCCTATAAGAGATCACTTCCGACCAGTGATCAAGAATCATTACTCTGGTATTGCAAGAGGGACAATCAACGCCAATAATTTCGAATTGAAGCCTGCTCTATTCAATATGGTTCAGCAAAACCAGTTTGCTGGGACAAGCCACCTCTGATCCTCACGTTCACTTGAGAACCTTCTTGGAGATAACGGATACGGTAAAGATTAATAATGTTCCTGATGATATTATTAGACTGCGTTTGTTTCCGTTTTCTCTTAGGGATCAAGCTCGAGGATGGCTCCATCGCTTCCCTTGGGAAGTATCACGACATGGCAGGAGCTGGCGACAAAATTTCTGGCAAAATACTTTCCCCCTGCAAAGTCTGCACAGTTGAAGATTGAGATTAGCACGTTCAGGCAGACTGATTTTGAACAATTGTATGAGGCATGGGAAAGATACAAGGAGATGTTGAGAAAGTGCCCAAACCATGGCTTCGAAGACTGGGTGCAGATTGAATTATTCTACAACGGTCTAAATGGGCAAACAAGAGGAACAGTGGATGCTGCAGCTGGTGGCATGATCTTTGCCAAATCTCCTGAGCAAGCTTATGACTTGCTCGAACAGATGACAATAAATAGCTACCAGTGGCCGTCTGAAAGGGCAGGAGTAAAAAGGACAGCTGGAGTTTATGCTGTGGATCCCATTACGTCACTCACTGCATAGGTATCAGCACTGACCACACAACTCGCAGCTATAAACAAAGTGATAATATCAGAAACTGAGATTCCATCAACTGTTGCTGAAGAACAATCTATTCCTGAAGAAGCTCAGTACGTCAACAACAAAATTTTGGAGGATTTGGAGGATATCGAGGTAACCCTCCCCCTAATACTTATCATCCAGGATTAAGAAATCATGAAAATTATTCTTATGAAAATAATAAGAATATGTTGAATCCTCCACCATGAAAGGGGGAAGGAAAACCTTCGTTGAGGATTTAGTAGGAACATTGTTGCTGAGTCCGGCAAGAGGATGGCACGGACTGAATCTCGCCTTGACAATATGGAACTCACATGGGAAATATGGGTGCCACAATGAAATCTTTGGAAACTCAAATTGGACAGTTGGCTACCGCATTAAGAGATCGGAATAGGGGTCAATTTCCTAGTAACACCGAGGTTAACCCGAAAGAGCAGTGCAAGGCAGTCACCCTAAGAAGTGGAAAGGATTGGAGGTACAAATTCCAAAAGAGAGAGTGGAAAGTGAGAAGACAGTTGAAGAAAGCAAAAATGAGGAATCCAAGACAGAAGTGGAAGTTGAACAACCTCCAGTTTATAAACCGACCCTTCCATACCCTCAGAGATTCAAAAGGAGAAATTGGATGATCAGTTTGCAAAATTTTTGGAGATTTTTAAGAAGATACACATCAACATACCATTTGCTGATGCTTTGGAGCAAATGCCGAATTATGCAAAGTTTATCAAAGATGTGATGTCTAAGAAGAGAAAGGTGCATGAGTTTGAGACTGTGAACCTTACTGAAGAGTGTAGCGCCATATTGCAGAAGAAGCTACCACAGAAATTAAAAGATCCAGGGAGTTTTACTATTCCTTGCTTTATTGGTGGTTCTAAATGTAGTAAAGCCTTATGTGATTTAGGAGCGAGTATTAATTTGATGCCATTTTCTATTTACAGGGAATTGGAGCTTGGAGAGGTTAAACCAACCACGATCACCTTGCAGCTTGCGGACAGAAGTCTCACGTATCCACGTGGGATCGTCGAGGACATACTGGTAAAAGTGGATAAATTTATTTTTCCTGCTGACTTCGTGATTTTAGATATGGAAGAGGATCATGATGCTCCATTAATTTTCGGGAAACCGTTTCTGGCAACCGGAAGGGCATTGATAGATGTGCATAAGGGTGAACTCACCTTCAGAGTTGGCGGAGAAGCTGTCATTTTCAATATCTACCACGCCATGAAGGAGTCAAATGAGATAAGAACCTGTAAAAGCATTGATGTTTAGACTCATGTATGTCCATTGATTGTGCAGGAACTGGGGATCCTTTGGAGAGCTGTTTGATAGGTGCTGCTGAAACTGCGGATGAAGAAACTTGGGAAGTGAAAGAGCAACGAGTGGCGCTTGAAGCACTGCGAAGGACAGGAGGAAAGATGCACCACCTGAAGAGTTGGATATAAATGAGAGAATCGAGGTAAAAGCACCTTTGCCTGACTTGAAGGAACTGCCAAGTCACTTATGTTATGAATTTTTAGGTGACAAGTCGACATATCCGGTAATCATCTCTTCCTCACTTACTTGTACTGAAAAAGATAAATTATTGAGAGTATTGAGGAAATTTAGAACTGCTTTAGGATGGTCGATTTCTGATATTAGGGGAATTAGCCCCACTATATGCATGCATAAAATTTTGATGGAGGAGTCATATACTCATTATGTGGACCAGCAGAGGAGGTTGAACCCAGCAATGAAGGAGGTTGTGAAAAACGAGGTACTGAAATTACTAAATGCTGGTGTGATTTATGCCATTTCTGATAGTAGTTGGGTGTCTCCTGTACAAGTTGTATAGAAATAGGGTGGAATAACTGTGGTTAAAAACGAAAATTATGAACTGATTTCTACTCGCACTGTAACTGGCTGGCGGGTATGTATTGATTATAGAAAGTTAAACAATGCCACACGTAAAGATCATTTTCCACTGCCTTTTATTGATCAAATGCTTGATAGACTTGCTGGCTATTGTCATTATTATTTTTTAGATGGTTATTCAGGTTATAACCAAATTGCTATAGCGCCAGAAGATCAGGAAAAGACTACTTTCACGTGTCCCTATGGCACGTTTGCTTTTCGAAGAATGCTGTTTGGGCTATGCAATGCACCTTCCACTTTCCAGAGGTGTATGATGGCCATTTTTGCATATATGGTGGAGGAAATAATGGAAGTCTTCATGGACGACTTTTTGGTATTCGGTTCGTCGTTTGATCATTGTTTACATAACTTATCCCTCGTTTTGCAGAGATGCCAGGATAAGAACATAGTTCTTAATTGGGAGAAGTGTCACTTTATGGTCCAAGAGGGTATTGTTCTCGGACATAAAGTGTCGTCTAAGGGATTAGAGGTGGACCGAGCTAAAGTCGTCGCAATCGAAAAACTTCCCCCACCAAAGAACATCAAAGGAATACGGAGTTTTCTCGGACATGCGGGGTTCTATCGTAGATTTATTAGAGACTTTTCCAAAATTACTAAACCCTGTGTAACTTGCTTGAAAAAGAGTCGACTTTTATATTTGATGATGATTGTTTGCAGGCATTCGAGAAGATTAAATTGGCATTGGTGACTGCACCGATCATGATAGTGCCGGACTGGAAGGAGCCCTTTGAACTAATGTGTGATGCAAGTGATTATGCAGTGGGCGCTGTCTTAGGCCAAAGAAGGGACAAGATGTTTAGGGCGATCTACTACACTAGCGGCACAATGGATGCTGCTCAGCAGAATTACACTACGACCGAGAAAGAGATGCTTGCAGTAGTGTTTGCCTTCGATAAATTCAGGCCTTATTTGATTGGCACAAAGGTAATCGTTTTCACGACCATGCAGCTATTCGCTACCTTTTTGCCAAGAAAGATGCAAAACCACGCTTGATAAGGTGGATTTTGCTACTACAAGAATTTGACTTCGAGGTCAAGGATAAAAAAAGGTAGTGAGAATCAAGTAGCTGATCATTTGTCGAGGCTTGAGTTGGAGGAGAAGAAAGAAGAGGGAGCTATACAGGAAACTTTTCCGGATGAGCAACTATTTGAAGTAAACACTGTAATTCCTTGGTTTGCTGATATTGCAAATTTTTTGTCCTGTGGTACCCTTCCTCCAGATTTGAGCTATCATCAGAAGAATAAGTTTGTCCATGATATCAAGTTTTTTATTGGGATGACCCATTTGTGTACAAGAGATGTGCTGACCAAGTGATTAGGAGATGCGTGGAGGGTCTCGAAGCCCAACAAATTTTGGAAAAATGTCATTCTTCACCATATGGTGGACATTTTGGAGCATCAAGAACAGCAGCTAAGGTATTACAATCTGATTTTTACTGGCCTAGTTTGTTTAAGGATATTATACCTTAGTAAAATCATGTGATAGATGCCAAAGGCTAGGAAACATCTCTAGGCGTCACGAACTACCACTGACAAATATTTTGGAAGTGGAACTTTTTGACGTTTGGGGTATAGATTTCATGGGACCCTTTCCCCCGTCTTTTGGTAACTCTTATATTCTGTTATCTGTTGATTATGTGTCGAAATGGGTGGAAGCAATCGCCACCAGTACTAATGACTCTCATGTTGTAGCGAAATTTGTGCATAAGAACATCTTCACCAGATTTGGAACGCCGAGAGCCATCATAAGTGATGAAGGTACGCATTTTTGCAATAGGATTTTCAACTCACTTTTGGCTAATACAGTGTGAAGCACAAAGTGGCACTAGCATATCACCCTCAATCGAATGGCCAAGCTGAAGTATCCAACCGGGAAATTAAGAAAATTCTGGAAAAGACTGTCAACACCAACCGGAGGGATTGGGCTATGAAGTTGGATGATGCGTTATGGGCTTATCGGACCGCATTCAAGACGCCTATTGGGATGTCTCCCTATAGGCTAGTATTTGGGAAAGCATGCCACTTGCCACTAGAACTGGAGCACCGAGCATTTTGGGCAGTTAAAAAGTTGAACTTCGACCTGAAAGCTTCTGGCGATGT
The DNA here is from genome assembly GCF_022965805.1 of Primulina eburnea. NCBI lineage: Eukaryota > Viridiplantae > Streptophyta > Magnoliopsida > Lamiales > Gesneriaceae > Primulina > Primulina eburnea. The sequence goes on along the minus strand of NC_133109.1, from coordinate 20,530,158 downwards.
CAGAAAACTACAGTTAAGTGAGATGGATGAATTCCGAAATGACGCTTATGAAAAAATGCCAAATCTACAAAGAGCAAACTAAGAAGTGGCATGACAAAATCATTGTCCGAAGGGAACTCAAGCCAGGACAACAAGTACTACTGTTCAACTCTCGTCTGAAGTTGTTTCCTGGTAAGCTGAAATCACGTTGGTCAGGGCCATTTGTAGTGGAAACAGTAATCCTCATGGGGCCATCGAGTTGAAGTGCAGCGATGGACGAACTTTCAAGGTCAATGGACAGCGAGTTAAGCCGTACTATGGGACTTAAGTAAGGAATATCGACAGTGTCAAGTTGAGCGAACCAAACTGATTAGACTGGTGACAGTCGGGCTGACGACGTTAAATCAAGCGCTTGTTGGGAGGCAACCCAACCAGTACTTTTGTTATTGCTTTCGTTTGCTTTTAGTTATTTTTTATTTTCAGTGGTATTATCGCTTTTACGTTTTCTAATTTTATTTAATTCGGTATGTGAAGATGTGACATTGATTTATGTGTTTTGATATAGGTACAATTTGAAATGCGGCAAGGCAAGGACTCAATTTCGACAGAATTTGCGCAAGAATAGCGCCTAGGCGCTATATTACGAGCGTCGCAGCTCTGAGTTGTCGAGAAGAAGCGCCTAGGCGCTACGTATTAAGCGCCGCGGCGCAATGGTTTCAAATTTATTAGCGTCTAGGCGCTAAACCGACAGCGCTGCAGCGCTAAAGGGCCGTGGGTCTAGCGCTGCGGCGCCACTTATTCAGCGCCGCGGCGCTAGTTCGCGAATTATAAAAAAAAAAGGGGGGGGGGGGCAAGATTTCATTCTTCAGAAACCTACGTACAAAGCGCCGCGGCCCCTACTCCTCTCCACCACCGAAAAATCGACTTCCACCTTAAATCTCTCACAAATGCAACCTCTAAACACTACAATACACCACTCATATCATCCTCACTCCAAATCCACCTAAAGTTGCTCACTTCTTACACCAGTTGGCTCAAGATTGCAACGAAAGTTCTTGAACAAAAAAATCAACCCACGACGAAGTAGAACAAAATTTCAGCCCTTTACAACAAGGTACTTGCTGTTGGTATCATAATGCTCGATTTTCATGTTTGGGATTAGTGAAATTGAGTTCTTGGGTTGGTACACGTAAGGTGTTCGATTAATTGTCTCGGTGAGTTTGTTGTTAGGAATTGTTTGATTCGGAGAATTCTTGTTGGACGAAATCGTTAATTGATTGTTTGTGTTGATACTGGGGGTATTGATTGTTAACTACTGTTGTAAAGTGAGTTGATAGTGAATTGAAATATGGCACCAAAGAAAAAAAGCAAGCGTGGTGAATCTGGCGAGGGCGAGTCGTCGTCCGCTGTCACTTTTGATAGAAGACGATTTTGGGATGCAAAGGCTGCTGAGAATTATATGAAGTTGTTAGAAAAAAGCATGCATGAGAGAGAGGGGTATGGAGCAGAGCCACTCAGATATTATTACGTTGGTCCGTGCTCGAGAAATGAATTGGGGGGAATTTGTTAAGTCCCCGGCTGATGCTGTGATGTCCCTTGTGAGGGAATTTTATGCAAATTTGACGGTTAAGCATGAGGAGTTTCACGTAAAGATTCGAGGGCAGATGGTTGCCTTTGACAGCACGACGATCAATTCCCTGTATGGAATGCCAGATTATGAGACAGACGGGTACACATTGTTTATGAGAGACCCGTATCCTTACGACACTGTCATCAACACACTTTGTGCACCGGGTACAGTTTGGAAACTCAACAATCAACGAGCCCCGATCACATTCCCAGCGACGTCACTGAGAAGGGAGGCCTACAACTGATATCATTTTGTGGCCTCGCGGTTTATGCCATCTGGGCACGTGTCGGATGTGACGAAGAAGAAGGCGGCATTGGTTTTTTGCATCCTCACCGGCAGGACTGTGGACGCAGGCCGAGTTATTATGACATCTATTCTACAGGCTGCTAGGGGTACATCCACTGTCAGCATGCCCCACTCATCGACTATCACCGACCTCTGCCATGTAGCAGGTGTTACCTAGGATGCCAGTGAGACGATACTACATATAAAAGGCGATATATCACTGTCTGGAGCCCTCCCGAGGGATAGGAGAAGACAAATGGTTATTCATGATTCAGGTGAGGCTTCAGGCAGTGGTGCACCGACACAGTCTGCACCCCAGCAGCCACGTGCAAAGACCAGCGACCCGCGTATGGATGAAGTTGACCGAAAACTGGAGACATTGTTGAGGATGACGCGCGAGCACCAGGCGTACGTTTATGATTATCATCGCTTGTTTTCGCAGCATTACCCTCCCATCAATCCATATGGTGAGCCATACCCACCACATCCTACATTCGGACATGAACCTGATGATGAGGAGGAGCATGAGCCATCAGGCGAGGACAGCGAGTCCTGACGCTCACTGTGTAAGGTACGTGGTCCCCTGTTTTCTTTTTGTGCTTTATTACTGTACATTGGGGACAATGCACGTATTTAAGTTTGGGGGGGGTCGTCTGTCGTAACTTTTCATTATTTGCCCGATCATTCTATTTACTCTGACTTGTCATTTACTGCCGTTTACTCTGCACCCTTATGCTGCTTTGCTCTATGTTATTTGTGGATTTCAGTTCTCAGTTCTTATTTTTAGATCTTGATCAGTTATTCCCTGCACTTTCTATTAAAAAAATCGTTTATTTATTTTCATTGCATGTTAGAATTGTTAGGACTAGTCATGGATAAGCTATTGTGAGGCCGATGAGGAAAATAAAATCGTAAGTCTGAAGCATGAATGTATTCGTGATTACTTGGGAGTTACATTTTATTGCACTGTCATGTTTGTTGATATTGTTGGTGCTCAGAGACTATTTGCGTGACTGTGATGCCAATTAAACAAGAGAAGTCTGATATTTAGTAACCCTTGCATGACATTAATTGACACTTTTGCGAACACAGAAATGATCTAGGCATTCTTTCGCAATATCTTTGGGCCTATCTTCTTTGCTCATCAATTGTTAGCCCATTGAGCCTCGAGTAGACTGAGATGCTTGACTGTTCTTTGTGTGCCTATCCTATATATCATTTTGATTGAAAATTACATGTGACTGGTTTGTATGAGTTGACTAATGGATGACGGGAATCTAGAACTTATTTGGACACTTTTCGAGGCGAAATACGGATAATATGTGACATAGGAATGATTTAGGCGATCTTTGGAGCCGTTTTGAGCCTTCGAGCCTACCAAACGAGAATGAAATATCCCTAGTGTCCCACTTTGAGCCTACTAAAAATCAAGTGGTGTGTGTCAATGACACACAATTAGCCCCCACTTGTACCTTTTCTACATCCCACAACAACTACCTAATGAAACTTATACACTTATTGTCATACCTGAATTTTGAGAGAAATAAGTTCATTGGTGTTGGAATGATTCAAACACTCCTTGAAAAGAAAAAGAGAAAAAAATGAATGTACAGAAAGGAGTTCAAATAGAAGAAAAAAACGATGAAAAGAATGAATCAAAAGTGGTGAGAAACAAAGCATTTGGGAAATGAAGGATATGAATGAAAAGAAAACAATAAGTGGGTGGTGAGCTAAAAGAATATGAAAATGAGTGAAATTCATAAAGTTCAAATAGCCTAACATTACAAGCCTACAAGACCTATTAACCTTGTCACGTTTATCCAATATACTAGTGGAGAAAATTTGTTCAAATCAAGCCTATGGATGCCTGATAAACATGGTTAATGAGTATAGACTTTAATCATTTGCATGTAAGCATCTCATTGTGTGACTTCAGTTTTGATATACTTGTGATGAATATCTTTTGAGCCAAACAATCACCAATAAAGTCCTTTGTGATCTGTGTAAGTAAATGTGTGTTTTAATGAAGTGTAAGTTGCACCGAACTGAGGACTTCTTAAGTTTATGAGGCGATTTGGCACTGTGAATCTATTTGCGCATTCGATGAGGTAGATAAACATTGACATACCACACACGCACGTGACTCTCGAGTAAATACTAATCACATAAAAATAAATGAATCTGAGGCCACTGTCACTTTTTGCATATCTATGACTATAGTTGTTAGCGTTTATTTCTTGCTTGAGTCTGCATTCCTATTTTTACTTTTATTTTGCTCGGGACTAGCAAAAGTTCAAGTTTGGGGGGTATGATAAGTGCAAGAATTGCACTTAATTTTACTGTTAATCCATTTGATCTATGCTGGTTTCGAGCAGATTTATGCTTGGTTTTTGTTGTTTTTGTGTAGTGCAGGGAATATACAATTTTGGGATGTTGGAGAGCAATCAGGGATGTTTTTGAGCGTAAATTTGCGAAAGACTAGCGCTGCAGCGCTAAAAAATCAGCGCCGCAGCGCCAGCATGCCGAGAGACAAGCGCCTAGGCGCTGCCCAAGCAGCACCGCAGCGCCTCAATGCCGAAGAACAAGTGCCTAGGCGCTAAGGAACAAGCGCCGCGGCGCTAAAGCTCACGAACGACGGGCGCCTAGGCGCCACTTACTCAGCGCCGCAGGGCTAATGGCGGCGAAACAAGACAAAATGGGCTTCGACTTACGGCCCCGGAAGAGGGATATAAAAAGAGAAACGAGGGTTCAGAGTGGGGGGACGCCGTTTTTGGACGAAAATACAGGGAGAAGGCGAGACGAAGGCAAGACACGCGAAGATCAACTACAAAGACGAAGAGCGACGAATCTGGGGACAGAGACGACACTTCGGATTTGTTATCTGTCTTTCGTGTTTGTCATTTCTCGCATTTCAATGTCTAAAACTTTGAACATGCGTTGTTTTTATTTCAGTTTCGTCATGAACTAACTTTCTAGTCTAGAGAATGACGTAGCTTTGTGGAAATGATAATTTGACTCGGTTATTTATATGATTGAATTCCTTTCTGTTTAATTGTGTTTCTTTGTATTGAGTTGACTGCAATTTACTGGCCATAAATTGTATGCTGTCTGATTAGTTCTACAACTCGGGAGAAGGACTAGGATTATAGATCACTAGAGACACATCGTTGAATGTTTATATCGTTCGGAAGGCGTATAACTTTAGCGAGGCTTATGTAAGAACATTGTTTGCCTCTACCAATTAAACGTAGATTTTAGTAGGAATAATGGAATCGAAGTTTAATTGGTACAATTTATTCGTCACTTGGGAAAGGGTGAATAAAATACGTAAGTGTTCTTGGCCATTAAATAATAGGAATTCAGGAATTTAAATTCAACCAGGGAGAATTATTGTAGAAACTTAGTGAAATCATTTCTCTAGATACCTTTTCTCCTTGATATTTTCTTCTATCTGGTATTAAATTAATTATTTGTTTTCAATATATTTGTTCAAGTAAATCAATCATTCTATCGAATTGTCTAGATAAAGTTTGGACTATTTTAATTACAAGCACTGATATACATTTATTTATACACTCCTCGTGGGATCGATATCTGTACTCTAACCAGTACTAAAACTTGACACCGTACACTTGCGGTAGTGAAAACACGCAACACTATTCCCTTTCGGGTCATGGCCAGATTAAAAGCATGAAAATTACGCAAACATTAATCAATAACATAGAATAATTTTATAAATCAAACAATCGAACGAATAAACAAAATCAATCGTTTGTCCCTATCGTGGTCCCGATCACAAGAGAAAATTACTCCATAAATTCAAGACTAAAATAAAATTTAATATTCGAATTCATGACTGAAAATAAGACAATAAGGATGGAGAAAATCTCAGTGATGGTGCACGGGTCTTGCGTGTGAAGTGCGCAATTTTCCTCTTGAATCTCCCAAACTGTCGCCGTCTTCAAGAGTTTCAAAGCTCTCGCCTTTTTTTCTCTCCCAAAAGTCGGCTCTTCTCCAAAATTCAACAACCCTTTTCTTTTTTAGGTTTTCCCTTTTATTCTCTTCAAAAATCACGAGCAAATCTTCGTCTAAATCTGATTCTGATCTCAATGGCAAGGACCCCGTGCATGCATCAGGAAAGGGGTCCGTGTAGACTCTGCCAAAAATTTCTTCCGGAACACTGGACACGGACCCCGTGTAGAGGTTCGTCTCGGGGTCCGTGTACACTCTGGATTTTTCTTCTCTCGAAAGTAGCTGACACGGACCCCGGGTACAGGTCCGGAAGGGGGTCCGTATAGACTTGGTCGATGTCTTCCTTTGGCTTCTGAGGTACGGACCTCTACACGGGGTCCGTGTATGGGTCCGGGTGTTCTCTTTGTGCTATTTTTCCTGGTGTTTCTGACATGACATTGCGAAGCTTAAATTTTCTTTCTTTTCTTTGGCTTTTATCATCTTTTAGTCAAACCTGCAAATAGCCATAATACCACGAATTAAGCGCAAAACTCGGAATAAAAATGCCAGATAAGCACCAATACGACAAAATAAAGTTCCTAAAATGCTATATGATTCGTGCTTGTCATTGGCACACCATGATATTTAAGAATCTCTTGGATGTATAGTCTTGCCATGTGATCGAAACTATATTCCCGACTATACAGAATAAAATATGCTGACTTAGTCAGTCGGTCCACAACAACCCAAATTGCATCACAATTCTTAGAAGACAACGGTAAGTGGGTGACAAAATCCATCGTTACATGCTCCCACTTCCACTCAGGGATAGGAAGATTCTGAAGTAATCTTCCTGGTCGTCAATGTTCAGCTTTCACTTGCTGACAAACCAAACACTTGGCTACAAACTGGTAAACACTTTTATTCATACGTTTCCACCAAAACTTGGTCTTCAAATCCTTATACATTTTCATGCTTCCAGGGTGGATACTCAACTTACTTCTATGAGCTTGAGATAAAATCTCGTCTATCAATTTAGAATCTTCTGGAACTACGATTCTTCCTGACAGACACAAGGTTCCATATGTTTGGAACGCAAATCCAGATGTGTTGTCTCCGTTAGCTAACCTTGCTAACTTTTTCATCTTCGGATCAGAAAACTGAGCTTCTCTGATTTTGGCATACAACGTCGGTTCAGATAAAATGCTCGTTACTCGAATGTGTTCCATTCTTTTCTTATGACGGAAATGAAATCCCATATAACAACAATCTTGGATTACACTTGATATGAAACTTGTCTGAAGTGCAGATAATCTCACCTTGCGACTAAGAGCATCAACTGTAAGATTCGCTGATCCTGGATGATACTTGATTTTGCAATCATAATCCTTTAACAAATCCATCCATCTTCTCATCCTCGTCATAGTGCAACACTCGAAAACACTGTTCCATGATATCGACCCAAGCTTCAGCAACATCAGCATTCTCATCTCCGGTCAACGGAGGAGGTCCAATCTTCATGAAATCCATAATGTTGACATGATTCCCACATCTCCTTTCATCATGAACGGTGACGCCTTCCGTCACGATCTCTACGATGATGTTCTCGGCCAGCCTCATAGTCTCCATAACGGCCATGTCCCACACTACCGTGACTGCTTCCATCTCCTGACATCTGAAAGAAAACTAAAACCAACCTCTAAATCCTCAAAACAGAATTACTAATGTCCCAAAAATCTTTGCATGCTCTGATACCAACCAAATGTAACTCCCTTACTCGAGCCACTACTAAACAGACTAATAAACATGCAACATTAAACTTAATAACAACAATTAAACAGCGGAAACCAAATACTTAATCATCTTACAACCCAAATAAAAACAAAACAATAATAGCAGTCTTAAACATTAATACAACCACAACGAAAACATAACTCAGAATGAGAAAACGATACACCACATAAAATCTCAACTATATCACCACTGAAACCCAACTGCTCTAGCCACTGCCCTGGTCGTCCGAACTGTCCAACCTAAGACCTGCCCCGTGGAATGGGGTCCCCGAGATGAAAACAAGGAAGTGAGCGACAATCGCCCAATACGAGAATGTACGAGTATACAAACTGATATGATGCATGCAATATGCAATATGCTCGGATATCAAAGATCAAGTCAAGAATCTCATGCTCAGTCTAGAGGCGCCTGAGTGTGTAGTCTCTGATCTGCCCTAAGCATGTTTTGACTCCCACACTCATCATCAAGACGTGGACCTACAATGTCCAGGTCATCAGAGCCCGCGGGTCCCGTCGGACACTGTAGCTCTCTATGCCCCATCGTCCACAATACAGAATAGGGCTGAGCGGCCCCAACAAACGAGGTATATCTCAAAAGATATCAGGCTCAACATGATATGTCATGCATCATATGCCAAAGCAATAAAACATGTATAATGCAACAGATAAATATACAACATATAAGGTTGTATACTACGCTTGGATATCTCAGTCAGTACATCACGTACCTCACCAAAATAATCTGACAGAAAGCTCTGGACCTAGACAAAACCAACATAATGAAATCACTTTCAAACCAGATCAAACATGCTACAAGTTCTCCCTGATGATCCTTAAATCACTATTTAAGGCTTTAGGATTATACCTGCATCCGTCGTCAGCCCGTTGATGATGTCTCGATCTCAGATCACGGACCCCTCCTCGAGTCGACACTAGCTCTGAAACTTCCCGACACCAAAGTGCCTTAGAAATTGATTTGAAAACCTAAGATATACGGCTAGAACTCTCTCTGAAGAATGCAGTGTAGGAAACAAAAGAATCGGCTTCCATTTATAGGCTGCATCCGGATTATTTCAAAAATCCGAGTCAATCTTATCTGCCACGTGTCAGAATCTCATTCAGCTAGTTAGATTTCTCGAGATAAGGTAAGCTGAACTGGATCGAGTTATCCATTTTTAAATTCGGTGGATCCCAACAGCTTGATCCCGAATTATTAATCCTTAATAATACTTAATTAAATACTCATTATTTATATCTTAATTAATACTTCATTAAAAACAAAGATTCGGGTCATTACATCACTTCTACTGTCAACCCGTGAATTAATATGCTTTTACAAAGGAAGGTTCAAAGGGTAACACCTACTTATCCTATGCAAGACTCAACTGCTGAACTTTATCAGAAAATCCTTTCGTCTAAATTTAAATTCCCATTCATGTGGGGGGTTGTTGGATTAAAGGTATGGGCTTCTAGGCTTATGGGATTTCCATGTGAGTGAATGGAAATTTGAAAGGTGGGCTTGTCCCACATTGAAATAATAAAGTGATATAGATAAATTTATATTATGTTACACTTTATGGAGGTGTAACAAAGATTGGTCAAGAGGCCCTCTCTCGCGCACGTCGGCACAGGAGGGTGCAAATCATGGGCTCGATTTGCAGTGGAAAAAGGCTTGACTTGTGTTCAAGCGTACGAGCGCTACTTGGGTGCGTCGAATGTCGGACCGATCAAAGCAAATATCGCTCAGCTAGTCTATGTCATCTTTTGTTATTTTTTTTGTTGAGACCTTTCATATGCCCTTAAGACCTTTCACATGGTTTGGCTGTTGGTGCTTCGTATGCCCAACCTTTGATGCTTCGTATGCCATCTTTATGACAACCTTTGGCCCTTCGTATGACTTGTATAGGTATGTATAAATAGAAAATGTGTCAAGGCCAGAAAAAAGATACCAAAAAATCCATTTTCTCCTACTGCTACAGTACTTCTGCTCGTTCTGCTACAGTGCTTCTGCTTGTTCTGCTACAGTACTTCTGCAGTACTGCTTCTTCTACAGTACTGTTTCTGCTTGTTCTGCTTCTGTTCCTTTCACTAATAAAGTTCAGGTACTGCTTTTATTCGCTGGCATGGTGCTTTGTGCTGCAACTCTGCTGGTTTGCCCGTTGTATACTGGGAAACAGATGTCCGTTGAATCCTCAGAGCACATACCGGAGAGGTGAAATCTGTTTTAAAGAAACTGTACAAGCTACATGCCTCGTTTTGATTTAATTAAGCATTATACTATTGTTTTATTCACGATACTGATTTGCTGGTTTTATACATTAGTCATACTGTAAACAACGCGCTAATTTATGTTACTGTTTTATCTTTACGAGTACAATTTTATGCTACTGTTGTTAGCCTATTTTGATTAACAACACACACACATTTATTCTCTTGCAAAATATATATATATATATATATATATATATATATATATATATATATATATATATATATAATAATTGATTCTGAAAAGTTAAAGCCGATACACGTAAACCCGGCATTTGAACAAATACGTGTTAAAAAGTTTTGAACAAATGAAGCCCAAAACACTACCGGTATTAAAGGCCCAAAGCCCAGATTTTTGTAAAACAATCCAGGTGGCGAAGAAAAACTCCATCAAAAACCCTAATTTTGCTATTCCTTCTCCCCCCAAATCTCCGCCACTCCTCTCACTCACTAACGCTCGCATAGAGATCGCCTAAAATGGTGAGTTCCCGAAATTATCATCTTCTCTACATTATTTTTTCCCTAGAAAATATGTGCTTTTGTGTTTATGTTGATCACTGTGGATTTGAATGCAAAATGCTTGACTTCGGATATATTTTTGCTGATTCCATGTAGCCGTTCAAAAGATACGTGGAGATTGGAAGAGTAGCACTCGTGAATTACGGGAAGGAATATGGCAGGCTTGTCGTCATTGTTGACGTCATCGACCAGAACCGAGTATGTAGTGTTCATTTTTTGCATGCCTCTAAAATTCATATTTTTGTTCTGAATCCGTTTTTTTTTTGGGGGGGGGGGGAGTTAATGTTATATTATATTTAGAGGATTTTTAAATAAAAATTACAAAAATTTTGGTGTAGCTTAGATCCCATCCTGATGTAATATATTCTTGCCGTTGAATTTGCATTAACTTTTTAGTCGATGTTTCTTCCTGTTGGAGCTTACTTTGAGCTGGTAGCTTATTAAGCACAAGTGACATTGGGATCGTTAGTGCAATTTCTTTCTATGCTTCTTGTTATTTGCTTGGGATTTCAGCTCATTTGATCAATTTATTAGGCTTAGCTACTCTCGACTGGTTTCTTGCTGTTACAATCTAGATTATAGTTTGTTTTAAGGACAAGTTAGGCAAGTTTTTTTGTGCTTCCTTAGTCAATTGGTATAGTACAAATGATTAGTGCTTGTTCATCAATCATAAGACGAATTAGAATTATCTTGTAAGGAATATTTTTGCAATATTTTTACAATTTTTATTCAAGGTCATCGATGTTGAGAAGAATACTCGTGTTGAACTATTTTTGCTTTTGCTTTGTCAATAATAACTGCACAAGCCTTTTAAGTTATATTTATTATTGCAATGGTGGGGTTGTTATACTGGGGGCATACATAAAGAGCCTGGATACATCGGGATCATTCTGGACAGTGCTTTTATTAATGTAACTTCTGAATGGATTGAAAGTTCGGTGTCTTCCCTACCATTTAAGCTATTTTGTTCAATGGCAGGCGCTTGTGGATTCCCTTGATACAATAAGAAGCCAAATGAATTTCAAGTGGTTATCTCTCACTGATATTAAGATTGACATCAAAAGAGTTCCTAAGAAGAAGACCCTTATTGCTGCAATGGAAGCTGCTGGTGAGCGTTTTGAACTAGAAAACCCTACAATATCTTGCTTGCATTTAATGGTGAGATTTAAACTTCTGGCTCTTCTGACAGATGTGAAGGGGAAATGGGAAAAGAGTTCCTGGGGGAGAAAGTTGATAGTACAAAAGAGAAGGGCATCCTTGAACGATTTTGAGAGATTCAAATTAATGTTGGCCAAAATCAAGGTATGTACTATCATATAGTAACGCACCTACATATATTATGTTAGTTTTCAAAGTATACAAATGGATTGATTTTTTTACTTTTTAAAGATACTTGTTCTAGAAGAATTGGAAAGGGAATCCATATGTTTACCCAGCCGTTGGTGGTCGCAATTAGGGTGTTATACTGTGTACATTTTTATGTACTTAGTCATGTTCGTGTAAGCTGTGTTATTTGATATGTGGGCCAATGGCTCACGCGATATTAATTTTTCTTGGGGGAAGGTCCTTCAAGGTGGCTTGCTACCTGGGCCTTCGCGTGTCGGGCGTGGCTTTGCCCTACTGCCTGGGCCTGGCACCCCCCACTTGGTAGGAAAAAAAAGCCATGTAAGCTGCTTTAGTTTCTAACTGTATGCTTCTGTGGAACTGCAGAGAGCTGGAGTAGTAAGGCAAGAGCTTGCAAAGCTTAAAAAAGAGAGTGCGGCTTAATTTCTGGTTTTTACAATTTTATCTTATGGTTTTTGAAAATGTGTTAGTTTTTCATTCCAGATTTTACTTGTTCTACATTCTGCTTGGATGGAAAATATTCAAAATCCACACAATACTCAATCCAATGTGTCAATGCTCAGTTGGTTTTTTATGCACGTTTCAGTTCAAAATGAATTGTTTCATTCAGCAGTTACTTTTTTTTTGTATAAATTTATTTGGACTTTGGTTCCATACATGTTTTAATTAACCCCATTGATTTTGTAACAAGCTTGGCTTACCACTCACCCCGATGTTTTGGTTTTCCAACCGATAATACCAACTAGCGGTGATCAAATTTTTTTATTAACCGCCCGAATTGAAAGTACCGCATCGTTTTTCATAATATTTTATAAGATCACGATTAAAAATAATAATCATATGCGGTTCGGTTTTTTTTTTTTTTTGCCAAGAACTGCATCGCATAAACCGCTTGTCAGTCTAGAAATATAATAATTTGTGAACAACATATTCAAATAAAGAAGTTGTCATTTATTATTTCTCAACTCTCTTCAAAATTATTATTCTTACAAATAAAATTTATCTTCTTAATTATTCTGCATATTAGTCTTTTATTAGAGTATTTATTTCTTTTGCTAGAATATTTTATTTGAAGTTTGAAAGTTAAAAAAAAAGATATAATAATGTAAATTTCATTTTTGTGGTGAGTATGTTGTGTTATTAAATTATTAACTTAGTTTTGAATCTTGATTATTGTTTTATCTATTTTTATCTTTATATGATTTGAACTATATTTTATATTTGAAGACATTATATTGTTGTTTTCAAATAAATTAGAATATATGATATAATATTTTCATTAAAAAAAATCGTAAACAGACCGCAACCGCTTGAAACCACTAAAAACCGCAAGACTAATTTTTCATGTAAAACCGTTGTTATTTTTTCAAAATACTAACCGACCACATATGACAATTCGTTCGAATTTAAAAAAAAAACCGCAAAATTGCATCGTGATCACCCCTATCGATGGGGGTAGGTTTGATCAAATTTTTTTATTAACCCCCGAGCCGCTCGAACCAAATTACACTACACCGTTTTTCATAATATTTTTTAAAAACCATGATTAAAAATAGTAATCATAAATAGCACCGCATACGTGGTTCGGTTATTTTGTCAAGAACCACACCGCCTAAACCGCTTGCTATAATATTTAACCTAGAATTATAATAATTTGTAAACAATGTATTCAAATAAAGAAGCTGTCGTTCTTTATATCTTAACTATCTTCAAAATTATTGTTCTTACAAATAAAACTTATCTTCTTCTTGATTATTCTTCATATTAGTATTTTATTAGAGTATTTATTTCTTTTGCTATAATATTTTGTTTGAAATTTGAAAGTAAAAAAAAAAAAAGATAAAATAGTGTAAATTTCATTTTTGATGTGAGTATGTTGTGTTGTTAAATTATTAACTTAGTTTTGAATCTTGATTATTATTTTATCTATTTTTATCTTCATATACTTTGAACTATATTTTATATTTAAAGATACTATATTGTTGTTGATTTCAAATAAATTAGAATATATGTTCTAATATTTTTCATAAAAAAAAACCGTAAACCGACAACCACCACTTGAAATCGCTCAAAATCGTTAGACTAATTTTTCATGTAAAACCACGATTATTTTTTCAAAATATTAACCAACTGCATATGACAATTCGATTTGAATTTTTTTTAAAAAAAAAACTGTAAAACCGTACCTTCATCACCCCTAAAACCAACTATAAACCCAATGGTTTAGATTCGAACATTGCATTATTACGGATCGGATTATTGGAGAACCTCTATTTTCGTACCAACTTTTAACATTGGTTGGTTGGTTGGTTAGTATAATTAAAAAACTTTGAGATGTGATGTTTGTCAAACCTCTCCAGTCAAGTAAGTTTAATTGTTATAGACTCGCAGCACTACTGTAAACCAACAAATCTTTTTTAAATTTAAGAATAAGCATATGATTCAACATTATATTCATCACATTAAAAAGAATGGTGGATTTCCGTAATCTCCAAGGTTTTAATCTTGCGATGCTGGGCAAGCAAGGGTAGAATATAATGTCCAACCCTCATACTCTTGTATCTCAAGTTCTCAAAACAAAATATTTCCAGATAAGGATTTCCTAAAAGCAGCTTTATGAGCTAATCTTAGCTTTATATGGAGGAGTATTTGGCATTCGCAGGCCTTAATCCGTGAAGGTTATCGTTGGAGAATTGGAGACGACGGCAACATTTCGGTATGGTCATAACCTTGGCTACGAAATCTGGACAAGCCTCGAGTAGAATCCCAAATGACCCCGGGACTAGAATCTCTGAAGGTTTCTAATTTAATGGCATCGTTTATACATGAATGGGATACAGAGCTCATTGAAGAAATTTTCTGTACAAGAGACACTTCAGAAATCACAAATATTCCCCTAATGACCTACGTTTCAGATGTTCGCATATGGAGATACAACAAAGATGGTAATTATACAGTGAGATCAGGGTATCATCTAGCCATGAACACAATCTACACATGAAGAGAGAACAATGCAACTGGTGCATGGAATAAATTATGGGATTTAAACATGCCACCCAAGGTTAAAACTTTTGCGTGGCGTATAGTGCGGAATTGGCTCCCTATAAGAATAAATCTTCAGAAAAAACGCCTTCTGGTCCCGGCCACATGCGTAAATTGTAATTCCATGCTAGAACCTTGGCATCTATTCTATACATGCCAATTTGCTCAAGCTTGCTCGAAGCTATCTCAAGTGAAGACCGAAGTCAATTCAACTCCCCCCGAGATCAAGAACTTTGAAGAGTGGTTCTTTAATATCCTAGAAAGGCTGGATGTCGAGAGGAGACAAAATTTAGTTATGATTCTTTGGGGCATTTGGCTTTCACGCAATGACAGAATCTGGAACAAAATTTCGAATTCTGCAATTCGTACGATTACATGCGCCATTGACACTCTTAATGATTGGCTTGCCATAAGATCAATAGAAAAACAACCAAACCAACCACCGAACTTGTGCGCGAATGTGGTCTGGAGGAAACCCATGGAAGACTTCTTCAAATGTAATGTCGATGCGGGTTTTGGCACCGATAAAAGATCATTTGCGGTTGGAATAGTAATCAGGGACTCAAATGGCTCATTCATAATCTGTAGAACCAGCCTCCACCATGGAGTAGCACTTGTAAAAGAAGCAGAAGCACTTGCTATCCTCGAAGTTCTAAGTTGGATAAAAGACATGGGCTACGACAAGGTAATAGTGGAAACAGACTCAAAGATATCAGCAGATGCAATCCAGACTGACGCACCAGACCTTACTGAATTTGACCTCACTATCACAACCTGTCGGACCATCATCAGGAATCAGACTTCATTCAAAGTCGATCACGTTAGGAGACAAGCTAATAGAACCGCTCATACGTTGGTTAAAACGGCTCTCCAACAAGCTTGTTTTGGTATTTCTGTAGTAATGCCTAATTCTATTCGCACAATCATTATGAACGATTGTAACTCTCAAGTTGAAGATTAATAAAGTTGATATTTGATGTTTAAAAAAAAGGTATGCATGACTCGTGTTAAATCTAACGTGATCTTGGAAAACAAGACCTGCTGTGCATAGAACTCTTGACAATTTCTCGGACGAGCAGCAACTCGTGTTGAGCTACTACCTAATAGTGGTGGTGTCCGACGCATCAGACATTTACCATTCTAACACAATAAGATATCACCGGAGATGAAATTTAAATAGATCGAGCTTTGTCTGCTCCAACATTAGCATTTCCAATTCCAATTTATGTTACTTCCTTATTGAGAGGAAATCAAAACTACGAAGAGGGTCATCACGAGAGCCTTTAGTAATAGCAGCACGAGATGGCTTTGGATCAATGCTGGGTTGAATTCTTTGTGCGGTAGATATACGACCACTGCTCGAGACCAGTCTACCAGCGCGGCCATCAGTGACCTCACCAGAGGAGCTTGGCCTGCTGATTGAAACGGCTGCTCTCTTTGTAGAGCTGCCATTTCGAGAAATACGGCCTTTTTCTGAATCAGGTAGCTGCAATAAAATTAAGAACTTCAATCGAATTTCTTATAAAGATTAAAAGAAACTTATCGAATAAGAGCAACTGTTAGTCTGTTACATTGTCAAAGCACATGTCGTATGCTGATGATGCAGCTGGAGTGATATGAGAATCAAGAATTCAAATGCAGGAAAACCAAATGAGGCCGATCAAATGAAAATATCTTTGTGGAGAAGAGAGGAATAAATACCACGTCTTTGGACGAAGGCATATCATCTGATGTCCTGTGTCTTAAATGATCTCCATGCCGAGCAGGACCTGAAGAATTCCTTCTAGAGAAGGCTTCAACCGCGCCTGAAAATTTATCTCGAAGATCTTGCCCCACTAGACAACACAACCAAATAAGAAGCGAAAATATAACATATCCACTAGTAGATTTAAAGAGTATATATTTTAGTGAGAAAATGAACGTGTTAAACTCAAAATTGCAAACAGAAAAAACGTTCATACATGATATCTCTCAGTATTCAGCTCTTAAAACCATAAGTAGTTGCTCCAAAAGCTTTTTAATTTCTCACCAGTACACGTCAATGCCCGAAACTAATCACGTTCTAACACTTTTTAAAATGACCGCAGTTTTCGAGATGTGAGAGGTGACAATCCAAATCAACAACAATAGTTCTCATTAATCACAGAGCACTTAGTTTGCAATGTTTTGCCTGCAGTTATCAATACAATGTGATTCAAATTGTTGATTCCGGATTCATGTTTACTGTTCATCGGTCCTACACTTTACAAGATAAGTTCTAAACATTCATAGATTTGCATATTATGCACCCATTGGATTTTCTATTCACAAATAAGTTTAACACAGATTTCCGAGAGATTACCAGATGTTCTTCCTGGTTTTTCACTAGAAGTTCCAGCCACTGCATTGCCAGAAGGATTCTGAAGGTAAAGGCAACAATTACTATATTCATATCATCAAGTATAAAAAGAGGCTGGAGAAAAGAATAAAATGCATATGTATACTCTTGATCTGGAACTGGCTCCAATCTGAGGATACTTCAATATGGTCCAATCAAATACATAATCAAATTGGTAACCTGCAAAAGCATTGCAACACATCCACACTTCACCACAAGATACTCAAGCAGTTACTTCAAATATTTATGACAGGAAGAAAATCTAGAGAGACAGATAGAGTTTAGGTAATCATCACCTTCACGAATAAACAAGTCCCTAAAAAGCCTCTTCAAATAAGAATAATCAGGCTTGTCCTCAAATCTTAAAGAACGGCAGTAGTGGAAATATGATATGAATTCTGATGGATATGATTTGCACAGTAACTGCAACACACCATATGATATGACCTTTTAGGACTCATAAATCACAAGTATGTATACGACTGAACAAGTCCAGTCAACCCAGGATGATATAAGCACCCAGCATAAAAGTAAATAATATAGTTGAATAATCCACAATACCACAATAAGGCGTAAACACTGAAACAATTAATCCTTTTGCTTTGCTTGAATGAATGCAGTGCAAAAGAAGGTTTCATACAAAAAAGGTTCCATTTGTCTTCAAACAATTTCAAGACAAGCAACCTTGAATCTTACATCAAGCACTAACAGCAGCCAAGGAATCAAGCGAACGAAAACACTTTGCAGATCTTGGTTGCAAGACAGGCATACCATCAAACAAAAAGGGGCACTTAGTGGTTGCTTTGGGTTAAATCATTAATTTACTTTTTGAGCTCATCACGGAGAAGATAAATTTCTAACATGGACACGGTACCACAGCCCACATTAATTATGCAAGCATTTGGTATATACCTCTATAGGAGTTAACATTTTTTTCTCACTGATCTTGTCATATTTTTGTTTTTTGGTGCCAGCTTTAAGTCCCTGCCAGGGAAGGCTGAAACATAAAAAAACAATATCAGTATGGAAGTAAAGATACAAAGACAATCAGATCCAAACAAGGTAGAACATTTCCGACCAATAAGTCATCCACAGGTTCAACTCACCTTCCTCTCAGAAAATACATAAGTACATAACCAAGAGATTCCAAATCGTCTCTTCTGCTTTGTTCTGCCAGCATTAGCGAACCACGATGAGATGGAAGCAATTAAACCAAAAGAATTCTAAGGAACTTAATGATATGAAACAATTCTTTTTAAAATCACCATCACTCACCAACTCCAAGGTGTGTATTGACACTAGCGTAGCGAGCGGTACCCGTGAGATTCTTATTTTCCCTAAAAGTAAAATGTTAAGAAGTTCAATCAGTCTGCATGTAAAAAACCAACCTGTCACAAATTCTCCGTATATGTTAAAAGTTAAAAATCTATTCAGGGATTAACAAAAAATTATCTTCCAGCAAGCATTGTAATACTGCTAGCCTAGGACGTGGAAATCAACCCACCAGAGGATTTGCATAATTATACCACTTGCCAAATTTATGTTAAAGCAGTCTGTTTCTCTTAACAAATTAGGCTATGACAAGCGGAAAAATAATTAAAAATACTCATCATCCCTTTGCAAATTTTGCTTTTACTGACATATTTTAGCGTGATTAGAAATAACCATCAAACTTCCTCTCTTCCCTTCTAATTGTTCAGGTCCGGATAAGGGAATGAAGAAGTGGGTTACAGATCCTTCTGTGCCCAAGAGCTGACAACCGTAAGTGTACTCTACTGCATTAATCTGTAACTAGGGGGGAAAGATAAATGATCAAATAATGAAACATAGACATTAGACCAAAAAAGGGCATAAATAAATACGATTACTCAGCCATTGATTGTAGCAATTAAGATGTTATCTTGCGTAATTTTAATGGGCTTAAAAATCATATTTATTATTTAATCATACCTGTCAATACCATACTTATTATTTAATTTTAGCTGTTGCCTGTCCGTATCGATAACGTCGTGGAGCTAAATCATTCATCAGTCATGATGAAAGAGTTAGATTAAAAATCATGCATGTGTCAAATTAGAAATCACAAAGGCAATCTTGTTTAACAGCACAGATCAAGATCACACGTTATCCCAAACTATTGTTGTGCACTATTGGTTTTAAGACAGTAAATAATTTCCAGCATCGGTACTAACTTCCAACCATCATAGTCAGTCTAGGCATCCTTTTGAGACAAGTATGAGCAAATACTAAATGACTTTGGCGTTAAAAAAATATAGGAATGTACCTGTAGGGTATGTGCTTATGAGTCTGGAGATCCCTATATTTTTGGCAAGACCATAGTCAATGACATAAACCTGCAATATAGACCGTTAGAGCACCAAAACAATTACATGTAGGAAATATCCTTTATAAATCCAGGAAAATCTACCCTCAATGCAGCCAAGAGTAGCGCATCCACTAATTACTCAAATGGTATAATAAAATTAAAAGATTTATCATAAACAAATTAGCATGAGATTATGACAGTCTCTACAAAGGCCCTTTATTATAATTGAAGTCAAAATGGTACATATATAATGCTAAGATCATCCAAACAAATATATGAAACATAAGAATGACAGAAACAGACACCTGATTTGCTTTGCGTCCCAAGCCCATCAAAAAGTTGTCGGGCTTTATATCACGATGAAGAAATCCTTTAGAATGCATATATTCAACTCTGTTGATCTGAAATAAGATGCACCTTTACTTATTAAAACTAAATTAAAATCTACAACCATAGTGTACAGAAAACACTTAAAATTCGAACTACTTACCAATTGATCCGCAAGCATTAAAACTGTTTTCAAGGACAACTTCCTGTTACAATAGTTGAATAGATCTTCCAGACTCGGTCCTAGAAGGTCTATGACCATGACATTATATTCAGCCTCAACCCCAAACCATTTCAGGTTAGGAATACCGGCTGCATGAAAAACAGAACCCAATTGAATTAGATCAAACATCAACTTAAGTCAATCTGTCTCGTATTTCGGAATAAATTCCCATTAGACAGTAACATTTTACTAATTTTCACACCTGCTTGCAGCTAAAAATATATTTATATAAAACTAAAAAAAGGGGATCAGATATAGTAAATATTTCAATCTTAAGGAACACAGAAAAGTTTGAATTAACACCATCTAGAGAAAACAGCACCCCTGATCATCCCAGGAAGGCTTCCAGGAGGAACATAAGAGGAAAAACACAAATTCAGAAGAGGAATGAGATTAATGCATCATTTCCTCCATGCATATATGTAGGTGTTTAAGCATGCCAAACTTTATCTGACAACTAGCTTATTACTGACCTTAGCAAGAGCTTACGAGAATAAAATGATAAACAATTAGGTGGTCAATCAAAATGAACTGTTTTTGATCTATCAAAAAATGCAGAGAGAGAGAGAGAGAGAGAGAGAGAGAGAGAGAGAGAGCAACTTACTTCCTCCTTGTAAAAGCATATAAATTTTTGACTCATAATGAAGTTGAGGGTGCTTGGTCTTCACAGATTCCTGACAATTGTGATAATAACAAATATACTTATTACGATAATCAATAATTTATAAGTTTCTGGTTATCATACAGAAAAGAGGTTCTATCTACTGCAGAGCAGGAAAAAAAGCTGTGTTCTTTCCGCATGCAATGTTGGAATCCAGCAGAGTAATTTTCCCATGTCCATAGAACTTAGTAGAAAACTACTGTTCCTAACAAGATGCATCGCACCAACGACATGTATATACATTTTAATGCGTATTAACTAAAAAATAAAAACTATTGATCTTTTAACTAAACTTCTTGGGGGTGACGGGGGAAGAATTAATTTTGAAATTGCATCACTCATTAACTGATAGTTTTTTTTCTTTCAAACTTCTGAAGTTACTAAGTTTATTAACGATAGAAAATTCAGGAGTGAAGGAAGATAATTACAAACATAATTCCAATCATCCAATCGTTAATGAAACAAAAGCACTGCAGAGGGCAGAATAAGGATTTCAACAAATACCATGATAACCCTCAAAAGATGAATTCGCCTTCGCCCCAGTCCCAAACAATGTAGAATACACTAGAAACAAAGAAGGAACAATAAAATTACAACCAACAAGCATACCAACTTGATGCCTACTTCTTCTCCAGTTTGTATGTTCACCCCTACAACAAAAAACATAATAGATTTGCTATTTAGTACAAGAAAAATAAATCTTTTCAAAAAAACATGAAATAATTACGGTTAACTAATAACAACTCATCAGTAATAATAAAATAATACCCAAGTACAGTTCACCAAATGAACCGCTCCCAATTTTCCTGCCAAGCTTAAACTTTCCACCCACAACATGATCCATGGCAACCAATTCGATTCAATAATGACTTCGTAAACTCCAAATTATTCAAAATCCTACAAAGTTGAATCCTCCAATTTCAGCCTTTCGAACTAACGACCGATAAATGACTATATAAACTCACACAACCGCAATAAATCCTAGATAACGAAAAAAATCACTCCCGGCTGCAGATCCAATACATCAAGCAACAAACATAGATCCTTTTTTATTATTGAACTGCATTCACGAAAACAACACAAACCCTGGAACAAAACCCTAGCTTTTCACGACCCCTTGGACAATTCCCATGCGTGAAATCCAAACAAGATCGATCAAGAATGAACCGATGCAGGATATATAGGTGGGTATGCGTCGAATTTTTTTTATATATACAATTGATTAATCAAGAAATGATTATTAGCAAACAAAATGGAAGACAGTCGAGCGAAGATTCAGGGTTGTAATGAAAAAGAAGATACAGGTGCAGATAAAGGGTGATAATTGAGGAGATAAATCGATGAATTTGTTGAAGGAAAACAAGAACGGATTAAGATTGCTAGTTGATAATAATGGGATGTGTGTGTGGTGGGGATTGGAAAAGGAAAGCAGTGTTTGCGTTCTGGTGCTTCAATTCAGAATTTTTTAAAATGATAATTTATAAATTGTTGAAAATAAATAATATTAATATTGAAAAGTAATAGTTGAATATTGAAAATAAGAGTTTTAAAATTAGAAATTTGTGTGTAATGATGTAAGTAATGATGTATTTTATTTTTTGGATTATGTGTAATGAAACTCTATAAATAGATCTCTCATTTGTGAAGAAAATCACAATTGAGTAGAGAGAAAAATATTATAAAGTGTGCAGTTTGGTAAATTTTGAGAGTTTGAGATTTTTACTTTTTAACATAAATTCTTACTTTTTCACAACACGTTATCAGCACGAAGCTCTAAAAGTCCTACATACTTTTCCAAGCTCCAAACAGAAGAAAAAGGTAACAAAAGTAATAATATTTATTTTACTGTTATTTATTTATTGTGTATTTATTTAATATACAATATAATGTTATTATTAGAAATAATAAAAATAAATTTTTCATAAACTTGTTATAAATCCTGGGAGGATGTTAAGACGAGATCCCACACTCCCGGTAAGGGATACGACAAGTATAAAAGCCTATAAGGTTTTTAAACAAAATAAATTATGACATTCATTATAATATTATGATATGATATACATAATTATTTAAACATGTCTAATATTATATATACCATATTATTACCATAAAATTATACAAATACATACTTTTATTTTTTGTACACCAACGGTCATAAATAGTAAAAAAACAGCTAGTTTTTGCCCTATAAATATGATCTCACAAACACATTCAATCACTCCAACTTTCTCTTCTTCTCTAAAAATTATTCATCATCAAATTTTTCGAAAAAAAAAGAAGATGGCTTTCTCAAGGATATTTTTAATTATTTTGGTTATCATACTCACGAGTTTTGTATTTATCGGAGAATATCCTCCTCGTGCGTTTTCTTTATTTTTACAAATACTTGTACTTGTTGTTTATCCGTTACTTTGTATTGCAATATTTATTAACTAATAAAATGCATCGTAATTTTTTTAGTACCACCATGTCAAATTTAACAAAACTCGAATTTGTTGCGCTCGACATCACGGGAAAGAATTATATGTCATGGACTCTAGATGTAGAAATGCATCTTGAGTCATTGGGTCTAAGCGAGACCATTAAAGAAAATGACATATGCACGTCACAAGAAAAGGCAAGAGCCATGATATTTTTGCGTCGACATCTCGACGACGATGGATTGAAATATGAATATCTGACTGAAAAAAATCCATGGCTTTGTGGAAGGGATTAAAAGAAAGATTCGAACATATAAGAGAAGTTATACTTCCGACCGCCCGGGATAAATAGAATACATTGAGATTCCAAGACTTTAAAAAAGCCAGTGATTACAATTCGGCGATGTATAGAATAATCTCCCAATTAAAATTTTGTGGACATGAGGTCACAGAATCTGAGATGCTTGAAAAAACATTTTCCACGTTTCATGCATCAAATATTACTCTACAGCAACAATATAGAGTACGTGGATTCGCGAGATATTCTGAACTCATCGCCTGTCTTCTTGTGGCGGAAAAAAACAACGAGTTATTAATGAGAAATCATCAGTCCCGACCCACTGGATCAACAGCATTTCCAGAAGTAAATGTTGTAAGTAAAAATGAATTTAAACCTGGAAACCAAAATCAATTTCAAAGACAAGGTTTTGGTCGAGGTCGAGGTCGAGGTCGTGGACGTGGACATGGAATTGGTCGTGGTCGTGGACGCGGCCGTGGTTTTGAAAATAATAGATATAGTTATTTTTATAACTCATCTCAAAAGAGCGTCCCAAACCATCCACTGAAAAGACATCATGAGAATACAAGTGTTAATGAGAATCACTCAAAAAGATATGAAAGTTCTTGTTACAGATGTGGTACTCCAGGACATTGGTCCAAAGTTTGTCGAGCCCCTGAGCACCTTTGTAAACTTTATAAAGAATCATTAAAGGGGAAAGAAAAGGAGACAAACTTCACTGAACGCAGTGACCGTTTGAGTGATTCAACTCATTTTGATGCTGGTGATTTTATGAATGATTTCTCTGGAAATGATCAATATGTTGGTGGGATAGAAATGAACAATATTGATGCTGCAGATTTTCTCAACGATTTCTCTGAAAATGAACAATATAATGGTAGAATATAAATGTACAATAATTTATTTTTCATGTATTCATAAAATAATGTTTTATTGTATAATTATGATATGTGTTATATTTAAATATATATTGTCAGTAATTTATTTCATTGCATATTTTTTTGAAGTTCAAATATGGAAAATGCTATGAGCAAAGCTGAAGTTTGCATACCCGATAGTGGTACAACGCACACTATCCTCCGAGATAAAAGATATTTCTTGGAACTAAAACCAACAAAAAAACGGTGAATACAATATCAGGTCCTGTAGACTTGATTAAAGGATGTGGTAAAGTACAATTTTTGTTACCTAATGGTACAAAATTTTTGATCAATGATGCTTTATATTCACCACAATCGAAAAGAAATTTGTTGAGTTTTAATGATATATATTCCCATGGGTATGATACTCAAACAATGAATGAAGGAAATGAGAAATATATGTGTCTTATCACATATAAATCAGGAAAGAAATATGTGATTGAAAAACTACCAATGCTCCCTACTGGATTGCATTATACACATATAAGTCCCATTGAATCAAACATGGTAGTTGATAATTCTTCGATATTAACCAATTGGCATGATCGATTGGGACATCCTGGTTCAACAATGATGCGAAGAATTATAGAAAATACACATGGTCATCCACTGAAAGACCAGAAGATCTTTCAGAATAATAAGTTTCAATGTAAAGCATGTTCTCTTGGAAAACTTATTATAAGACCATCACCAGTCAAAATCCAAACTGATTCACTAATGTTTCTTGAACGTATTCAGGGTGATATTTGTGGACCAATCCATCCACCATGTGGACCATTCAGATACTTTATGGTATTGATTGATGCCTCCAGCAGATGGTCACATGTATGTTTATTGTCAACTCGAAATATTGCATTTGCAAGATTACTTGCTCAAATAATAAAATTGAGGAATCAGTTTCCCGACTATACAATCAAGAAAATTAGACTTGATAATGCTGGTGAATTTACTTTCCAGACTTTCAATTATTATTGTATGTCTATGGGAATCATTGTTGAGTATCATGTTGCTCATGTACATACACAGAATGGATTGGCTGAATCATTGATTAAACGTCTACAAATGATTGCTAGACCAATGATTATGAAAACAAAGCTCCCTATTTCTATATGGGGACATGCAATTTTACATGCTGCTTTATTAATTCGCATCAGATCAAGTGCATATCATAAATACTCCCCATTACAGCTTGCATTTGGTAAAGAACCAGAAATTTCTCATCTGAGAATTTTTGGATGTATGGTGTATGTGCCTATTGCACCACCACAACGAAAGAAAATGGGACCTCAAAGAAAGGTTGGAATTTATATCGGTTATGATAGTCGATCAATCATTCGATATCTTAAACGCCTGAGAATTTTCGGATGTATGGTGTATGTGCCTATTGCACCACCACAGGCGACGTGTTCACAACACGATTTGCTGATTGTCATTTTAATGAGGAAATCTTCCTAATGTTAGGGGGAGAACAGAAACATACCGAAAAGGAAATTATATGGTATGTATCATCATTGTTACATCTGGATCCAAGAACAAAACAATGTGAAAAAGATGTACAACAAATTGTACACTTGCAAAGAATAGCAAATCAAATACCAGATGCATTTGCAGACACAAAAGGGGTAACTAAATCATATATACATGCTGCAAATGTCCCTGCTCGAATTGAAATTCCAAAGAAACAAATGGAAGATATTCATGATGTCATTAAACGCCTGAAGCGTGGAAGGCCGGTCGGTTCCAAGGATAAAAATCCTCGAAAAAGAAAATTCATAGAGAAACACGATGATCACAAAATAAAGAATGATGTTTCTGAAGAAACACATGATGATCACAAAATAGAGAATGGTGTTCCTGAAGAAACACATGATGATGAAAATGTTCTGTCAGAACCACAAACTGACGAGAATCATGAAATCTCTATCAATTACATTAATACTGGAAAAATATGGAACCGAAAAGATATAGATGAAATTGATGATATATTTTCTTATAATGTGGCAATCGACATCATAAATGATAACGAAGATCATGAACCAAAATCTTTTGGTGAATGTAAAAATCGGCAGGATTGGATAAAATGGAAAGATGCCATCCAGGTTGAATTAGATTCGCTAAATAAACGTAATGTTTTTGGACCTATAGTCCTTACACCTGAAGGTGTAAAACCTGTTGGATACAAATGGGTTTTTATTCGAAAGCGAAATGAGAAAAAATGAAATAGTAAGATATAAAGCTCGACTTGTTGCACAAGGTTTTTCTCAAAGGCCTAGAATTGATTATGAAGAAACGTATTCTCCTGTGATGGATGCAATTATGTTTCGGTATTTGATTAGCTTGGCGGTATCTGAAAATTTAGAAATGCGTCTTATGGATGTTGTTACAGCTTACTTATATGGATTACTTGATATTAATATATATATATATATATATATATATATATATATATATATATATATATATATATATATATATATATATATATATATGAAAATCCCTGAAGGATTTAAGATGCCTGAAGCAAAAAGTTCAAAACCCAGGGAATGTTATTCTGTGAAATTACAAAGATCATTATATGGGTTAAAGCAATCAGGTCGAATGTGATATAATCGACTAAGTGATCACTTGATGAAAAAGGGATATGTAAATAATTCAATATGCCCTTGTGTTTTCATTAAGAAAACAACATCCAGATGCGTAATTATTGCTGTATATGTTGATGATTTAAAAATCATTGGAACAAATAAGGAAATTCAAGAAGTTGTGTCATACTTGAAAGAAGAATTTGAAATGAAGGATCTTGGAAAAACCAAGTATTGTCTGGGTTTACAAATTGAACAAAAAGAATGTGGAATGTTTGTTCACCAGACAAATTATACATAAAAGATCCTTAAACGTTTTAATATGGATAAAGCAAATCCTTTAAGTACTCCAATGGTTGTTAGATCATTAAACATAAAAAAAGATCCATTCCGTCCATGTGAAGATGATGAAGATATTCTTGGTCCAGAAGTACCATATCTAAGTGCCATCGGTGCCCTTATGTACCTTACAAATTGTACAAGGCCTGATATATCTTTTGCCGTGAATCTGTTGGCAAGATTTAGCACATATCCAACAAAGAGACACTGGAACGGAATTAAACATATATTCCGTTATCTACGAGGAACGACAGTGTAGAACACGTAAATCAGTCTACGTATAAGCCATGCATAATTCTAGTGTTTTAAATTTAATTGACTTCATTGTATGATTATTTAAATGCATTTCTTTGAAGTTAATTATTTTATTATTTCAGTTCAGTAGTTTGATTTTTTAGCATTTCAGTTATTTCAGTGAGGCCGGACCGGAGTTGGAGTTTTGAGATAGAATTTAAGATTCGAGAAATATTTCCAGAAGTTAATTTAGCTAACAAGTAAGTCCATTTAAGTTAAAAAGGATGTTTGAGGATTTAATTTAATTACTTGAGGTGATTAAGAAATGAGCTCATTTAAGTTACTTAATTAAGGGGTTAGCTCACTAAATTATTTAAAGAATTAGTAAGGCTTTCAAGGATTATTAGTTGACTAGATAACCAACACTTCCCACTCATTTTATTAGCATTATTTCGGCCCCCCTAAGTTGATAGCCTATTCATTTCCAACTCATCAACTTTGACCTTTTCTTTGCATGCAAATTGTAGGATAATTCTAGGATTTTTGGGAGCACAATTTAATTAATTAATGAGCTTATCCTAGTCTACTTTAGCAAGCTAAAATCGGCCACCATCATTCTAGAAGCACCCAAGTAGACTTGATTGATATCAAACAATTCCTTGCCAACTCACCCTTGACCAATTCTTTGCCACCTTTTAGCATGCTAATAATTCCAATTATCTATCAACCTCCATTTATTAATTAATTAGCATGATCCTAGTCTAGATTAGGATGGAATAATCGGTCATCACCCTCTAGAAACATCCACCAACTCATTTGATATCAAACCATAATTCAAAATTCAAAAATGAGAAGACTTGGTCTTGATTCCCCCTTATTTTGTGCACCCCTTCTCCTCACCCTCTTAACCACTACCACCCCTCCATTATTTCGAAATTTAGACTCATTTTCAGATTAGAAAATCGTGAGGTGCTTAGCCAAAAAGAAGAGAGAAAAATCGAGAGCAAGGTAAGGTAGAAAAGGAAGCCACTCCGTCTCCTCCGCGCCATCTCGTCTCTTCTTTTCGTTTCTATTTCAAACGATAACCAAGACATGTCTAGATTCTTTCAAACCTCAATCAAGTTATATTATCATTTATTTTTCAGTACATGATCATGTTTATTCAAGCAAAAACGGAGATGCATGTCAAAATATTTTCGAAAAGAAGCATGCAGATTTCGGCTCTTTCCTTGGCAAGCTTCACGTTGTTTCTGAGTTTTGTGGTTTCAGGTGGATGGATCGGTTCCAGGCTCCCAAGGCGACATATATACACATAATAGGATGCATTAGGATCAGATTGGTCCGTTCGTTCAAGCCCCTGGTTGCTGGAAATTCAGAAATGGACAGCAACTTCTCATTTGGTCCATTATGAGTTTCGAATTTCAGATTTGTTGGCAAGGAGGAAGGATCTGATCTTGGCTGCCCCAAGGGCCTATAGCCATGGTTAGATCACTCCCCTAGCATGTCTAAGACGTGACTAAGTCGCCCTTTTGGTGGCTTGGTCCATGGCTCCTCGGTTTTTAATAAAAACATCACAACCGCCCCCATGTCCCTTCGGCCCCTTCAAATTTCAGCATATGTATTTCGGTTTTGGTTGCTTGGTATGGATCTTGCTTGGCCTATAGCCCTTAGCCACGGTTCATACCATGCCCCTAGATGTATAGATTGTGCCATGGTCAATCAAATGGCCACTGGAACGACGCAAGACATCGATCTAAGAAAAACACTACACACGCATGCACGTTGGTTCTCGGTTGGAGTTTCGGTTGAGTTATGGTGTGATGCGGATTGTGGCTGGCCTAGGGCCCTTAGCCATGGTTCAACTCACTCCTTGGGATGTTGGTAAGAGTCTCTAGTCGGTGGTTCACGCCCCAATGGCCGGTAGTCTCGAAAACAACACAAGTTACACGATTGTACAGTTGCTGGAATTTTACAGCAAGTTGCTGTGTCGGTTTGGAGGCTCTTTCGAGTTCTCGGTCGGCTTTTAGCCTATGGCCTTGGACTGGACAGTGCCCCATTGAGTTAGGAAGGTCGTGTTTTTGACCGTTCGTGATTCTGATCATTTTGAGGTCGTACGAAAATTTACGGTGCGATGTGCCAAATTGACTCTCGAAAGAGCGTTTCATGTTTTGGCCTCCATTACACCTAGATTTCGACCCTCATCACTATAGGAGCATTATTTCAGTATTTTAAGCGTATTTTAATCATGACTATATGTCGGTTCAGTGTCGGTTCAGGTTGGTTCGGAGTCATGATTAAATACGAAGTCATTAGGCGTCATAGTCGCATCTTTGGAACGTAAATTGCATAGTTGGTCAAGTTTTATCCATTGCATATTTTTCATGACACAGTTAGGTTGCAGCGAGCCTGGGGACGATCCAATCCAATCCAGTTGGTAAAATATACAGGAATTTTCATTATGCCAGTTAATTATTTTACGTGCATTAAATAGAAAATGATTATTTTTTAGATTTATGCGATATGGCTTGTGGTTCATTCACTATGTGGGAGTATTATTTTATACGGTCGCCAGTGACCGATCAGTTCAGTTTGGTACCACCCGGTCGCCAGTGACCGGCCAGCTCAGTTCAGTTTCAGACTCCCCGGTAGCCAGTTACCGATCAGTTCAGCTTAGTGCAGTGGCCACAGGCGTAAAACATAATCTCAACAGAAAATTTTACCAGTTATTTCAGTACAGGGCTCCAAGGAGCAAATATTTTTACTGTGATTTTCAGTTCAGTTATGCACGTAATATAATTGCTCAGTACAGATTATTTTTCAGCATGCCTCATGACATGATATTTTATCCCATGCATATTTTACTTCAGATTTTACTCGTTACCTGCGATATATGCATGCTGAGTTTTTAGGCTCACTAGACTTGATTGTTGTAGGTACTGATGAGGCCAGGGCCGAGGGCGGGGACCAGTGAGCCAGCTTGGGTCGGCAGTAGTGGCACCCGAGGACCTCAGTGCAGCAGTTGTTATTTTATTCCGCAAACATTTTATCGGTCGCTGGATATTTTTAAATTTTAATTGTTGGCAAACTTTATTTTCTTCCGCTGCTTTATTTTTAAACATTGAACTTGATTAATCAGTCGATTTTATGAATGAGACCATTTAAGTTCTTTTAAAAAGAAAAATTTTAATTTTCCGTAAATTTTCAAAGCAAGGAGTTTTAGGGTGTTTACAGACAGACTTGGGATTTTTGTATTCAAAAGATGTTAATCCAAGTATAATTGGTTATGCTGATGCTGGATACTTATCTGATCCACACAAGGCACGTTCCCAAACTGGATATGTATTTACTCGTGGAGGCACTGCAATATCTTGGCGTTCACAGAAACAAACGCTCGTAACAACTTCATCAAATCATGCCGAGATTATTGCACTATATGAAGCAAGTCGTGAATGTGTGTGGTTAGAATCAATGACCCAACATATCCAAATTTCATGCGGATTATCATTCGATGAGAAGCCTGTGATACTATATGAAGATAATGCTGCATGTGTTGCTCAAATGAAAGAAGGATACATAAAAAGCGACAGAACTAAACATATTCCTCCTAAGTTCTTCGCATTCACCAAGGAGCTTGAGAAGAATAAATGTATTGATGTTCGTCACATTCAATCAAGTGAAAACTCATCAGATCTCTTCACAAAGGCACTTCCTATGTCAATATTCAGAAAGCACATATATAATATTGGGATGCGCAATCTACGAAATTTGTGAAGAATTGTTCATGTCAACATCAGGGGGAGTTTACGTGACTGCACTCTTTTTCCCTTACTATGGTTTTTATCCCAATGGGTTTTTCTAAGTAAGGTTTTTAACGAGGCAGTACAAAACACGTAATGAAGACATGATCGTATCATGATCATCATCACAAGAGGAAGTGTTGAAAATAAATGATTTGAATATTGAAAAGTAATAGTTGAATATTTGAATGTTGAAAATAAGAGTTGTAAAATTAGAAATTTGTGTGTAATGATGTAGGTAATGATGTATTTTATTTTTTGGATTATGTGTAATGAAACTCTATAAATAGATCTCTCATTTGTGAAGAAAATCACAATTGAGTAGAGAGAAAAATATTATAAAGTGTGTAGTTTGGTAAATTTTGAGAGTTTGAGATTTTTACTTTTTACCATAAATTTTTACTTTTTCACAACATAAACAGATTTATATGATTTTATGTAGATTTTTTTAATATTTTTATAGATTTTTATAAAATTTTATAAATTTTGTATTTAATTACAACATATTATTTTTTATTAATTTCTCTAAACCAATAATTAATTGACATATATAATATATTCAATTTTTTGAAATAGTTTTTCAATATTTATATTAATAAATAATTTACTTATTTAATAGTTAAATCATTTAATCTTTACATGTGTATATGTGTGGGTTTGTATGCATGTTTGTAATTTTTTTAAAATATATCAATTGATTAATCTGTAACCTTATTTTTGAATTGATAACATACATGTAAGAAGAATATTATTTAGCATTGTGTGAATATAATGTTGTATAAAAATATCATAGCTTACATATTAATTGAAAATGCTAAAAAGTATTTAAAAAATCATGGTTGTTGCGAGGCTATTCAATTATTAAAAATTAAACGACATTTTTTTGGATCAACTTTTATTATTATAGAATATTACATTAATTTGTATAAATCATAAATCGAAAAATCAAAAATCAATTCTAGAATTTAAAATTTCATATGATATTAAAATAAAAAATTATTAAATGAACAATCAGCTAAAAAATGAAAAAATTGAAAAGAAAAGATGAAAATATAGATACATTTCTAAAATTTGAGAGAGTGATATAGATACATGAGAGGCGAGAAGATAAAAAGAGATGTGATGTGAAGCGACGGAGAAAGAAAGAAATAGCTTGTTTGTGTTAGAAGTTTTAAAAATCAATCCAAATCTTTGGTTGAACCAAATACAATTTTTTACAATTTATAGTTGTACCTTATGCTTTAATGTTTGTATGTTAATGAATTCGATAAGTTATTAACAATCTACTGAAAATTTGAATACATATAGTGTGGGGACCCGGACGTTAATCATGTTCTAAATCATAATTATGACTAATTAATCAATTAGTATAAACAGGGTCTAATTTTTTTTTTTTTAAAAAATGCAAAGCGGAAACGTAATGTAATTAAATTCAAATTACATATTAAACATAACATACAATTATTGTATGATCTACAATAATCCAACTAGGTTCAACTACAAGTCAGTGCTGAATCCTAAGTTGCTTCAAAGCCCGGATCTCCACGCTATCTAGTCCAGCCTCGTTCTCTTCTTGACCCTGATCCTAGCCCACCTGTTGCCATGCACACATACAAACAAGACAACAGCCGGATAACTCCGGTGAGATATAAATATCCCAGTATAAATCATGTATACATACCATCATATAAACAATATAACGCATAAGACAGCAAATCATATCCTATATCAAAATCATGATATGAATCAATAACAAGAATAAATCATATTCTAAACATGTACCCTGATCCGGAACATAATTCAATATAAAGAATAAATCATATTCTAAGAATGTACCAATATCAGGAACATAATTCAACATCCATCAATATCAAAACACATACTCTGATCAATATCAATTGAGATACAATCTAATCCATATCGACGATATCACGATATAATCGAAATCACTACTGAATCTGATCAATATCAATTAACTGATGTTTCGACGGTATAACAATACAGTCTCGATAATCCTGTCAGTCCGAATATCACAGATATAATACCAGAACCCATAATCAGTATCGATACCAGTCATAATCTCAATAACAATACATATCTGATATGAATTCTCAGCCAAATCGATTCCAGAAATCATAACAATTACATAATCAGTCTATTTCTCAATTTGACTTCGATTCTATGATGTCTAACATGACAAGAACATCATATATGAATTCTATTCAATTCTGACAAAAGCATAATTTCAAAACATGTCAAAACGTAGCAAAACTTACGTCCAGTTGTAGCCTACGTTGATAGGAACTCAGTACTGTACTCAGATTCCAAATCTGACGGACGGATTTCACAGAATCGCAAATCTAAAAGGCGTAAGGATTTTTGAATGATTTTTCGATTCCTTCCTTCATTTCATTCTGAGAAAATTACATGTAATTCGTATATATATATATTACTTGTTGCATGTAAATCAACATGTCAACTTTTCCTCATTTTGCTCGGCGCTCGGGCGGTAATAAATTTCCGCCCGAGCGCGAGGTATTCTGCCCTCACGATGTATCGTTGGCGCTCGGGCGGTCAAAAACTACCGCCCGGGCGCCACCTCCTCTGCCCGAAACACACCATGTTGAGCTTTGGCGCTCGGGCGGTTACTTTCTACCGCTCGGGCGCCAATTTTTCTGCCCAAAATTCGTATCATTCATATTCTTTCCCAATCTGATCTTGGACTGGCCGGCTATAATCACTTCAATTAATCAATAAATCATTTCAGATTAATTTCAGATTACGTAATTATACCCAAATCATTTCAGATTACGGTAATCAAATTCTCGGGCATTACATTTCTCCCCCTCTAAGATATGATTTCGTCCTCGAAATCACAAGCAATTCATTCGTGTAACCTAGATAATCATATCATATCTTAAATCAGATATCCGAAGGAGATATACAGAATATGCAATAAGCTCATATCAATCACATCACTCGTGATAAAATCACCCTCAGAACCATGGCTATACAACATCCGTGTATACACTCAACGATTCGTAATCATCAATATCTCAGTCAGAGATATACTCAATCTTCAGTTTCAAATACCAACAGTTATCGTCCGACGTTAGCATAGTTCATATCAATTTTCGAGCTAACTTCATTTGCTTCTGAATCAGTTTCATTTTCTCTATCAGATATCTGATCCTATCTCAGGTATCACCGCAATATCATTCCCATACGACGGAAATTCGCAGTTCTCACTGTACAATACTTTGATTAAAGCTATTTCGATACTCATCTAGTAGCTATTATTGTACAATAATTCACAAGTGACAATGAATCATGTCAATTAGTGCTAAAATCCCGCACTACAGTTCCTGGATATCCTCCAGTGTTTAGATAGTTCGCTCCGACTATCTTTCAATCTATAAATCATAAATGAAAAATCATGTCATACACTCAGCCCAAAAGTATAAAATCAAACGAAAATCACAGTCTGACATAATTAACTTTGGCATTCAATACAATCTGATCTCCGTTTCTGACATACTTTTCAGTCATCTAATCATATTTGCACGTCATCCTGTACAATATAACAGAGGCAGATTCGAGAAATCTGTCAATCATAATCGCATCACCGCACAGTCTTGTCAAGATTTCAGTAGTGTCATCACACAATCCATAGAAATGTACTTCCATCTCTATTTAGAAATCAATAATCAAGATCATTAATCTAGAAGTTTCTATCTTTCTGTCTTCATCTGTCAGCGATTTAGACATTTCAATACAAATTCTGACATAATTGATTTCATCTGTTTACTTCAAAACTGTCTATTCGAATTATTCCATATTTCCTGTTACCAGAATAATACTGAACCTACTACTGTGTGCATTTGACAATACCTGTCATTTCAAATTCGAAATATCTGACACAAACAAATCAGCTAATAATATAAATTAAATAAAAATACCTACCTGGTATTCGGTTCTGACTATCAAAATCAAGTTCTGAACAGTCTGATCAAACTTCTGAACTGCTTTAATCTTCAAAATCAGTTCTGACTCGACTGAACTTTATATAAGCTCAACGGTCATAACAATCGGTATCAAACACGGACTCAGAATGATAATAATATCGGATCAGATTCAAAATATCAATACGCAATACTGATCTAATAACTGCATGAAACGCAATTTCTGATATTTCAAAAATTCTGCCATATTCAATGTCGTTCTCAGCCACTGATCACGGTCTTACTGTGCACAATCAATCAGTATACTATCTTCATATATCATAGACTCTGAATACAATCTGTTACAATCAAAATTCATATCCGAACAATTCTGTATACAACACTCTCAGTACCCAGAATATTCAATACAACTGTCAACTGTCCGATTCAATCAATCATACGCTGCGAATATATCAAAATATCACAGATAAAACGAGCATATATCATGAGAATATCTCTGAATATCGGATTTATCAACCCATAATTGGAAATGAAGTACTTTACAGGGAAACATATAATCAGATGTAACTCTAACTCTTCAGGCAATAAATCTTTCAACTGATATCTCAATTCTCTCAATTCGATCAGTATCAGTCTACAAAAAAAATCTAAAATGAAACCAATACCTGGAATCAAATCAAAGATGAAATCACTCTCCCAGATACAGGACAACCCTGAAATCTCATCTGAAAGACTATAGCAAACTTCCTGCTACTAGTAAATCTATTCATGATAGGCTCATCTTCAGTAATCAACGTATATACGAGGAATTACTCCATTCCTTTCGATAATCATCGAATCATATATAATACGGATATCAAGGAATTCAAAATCACGAATCCTTACCGTATAACATTCATTCTTTGGCCATTTCAAGTCCGAATCTTACCATCTCCTGGCAAGAATCTAAAATAGCTCTGTACTTGTTCGATATATATCAATATCAATAATGTAATCCGAATCAGGCAACACAAGTACAACGCAGGTTAATTCGTTTTCATTCTCAACTTACTGTCGTATATAATATATAATAGAATTCACTGCTATCAATTATTTTCCCCAAAAGGTATAAAGGTCAATACTTCAGTAATACAGACCTAACAGGTACAACATATATCAATGCAACTCAGTCAAAGATAACATCAAGAATGCATTCGTATATATTAATACATATGCATCATAATCATAAAAGATCAGTACCTGTCACGGTATCATCAAGTGTGTCCTGGGTCTGTTTCTCGATCCCTCCCACCAGAGGATTCTGCTCCCTGAAATCTTCGGGGACCTCTCTGTGGACAAGCTTTAGCGAAATGTCCTTGCTATTTACAGATATTGCACCTACCAGTTACTCCCCGGCATTGCTCCGTGGAATGTCTCCCACCGCAATTCCTGCAATAAACTCCAGTATAACTCGGGCTAGAACCACTGGAGCTAGAGGAACCACTCCCTAACTTCTTGAATGGCTTCTTTCGAGCTTTCAGCAAATCCTGCTTTCCACTCGTACTACCGCGATCAATCCGGGGAGAAAGTTGCTGTGTCTGGGGTTGCACCGCACACAACCTTTTTAGTTGTCTAATCAGACTCGTCTCCGCTCTCTTTGATCTACTCAGGACATCAGCAAAATGGTACGACCGCTGCATATTCATCAATGCAACTATCTCCGAGTTCAATCCTCTGATGAACTGAGCCGTTACAGCTTCATCATTCCCAGCTACATGAGGAGCAAAACGCAGTAAAGTAGAGAATTTATCAACATACCCTTCAATATTCAGTTGACCTTGGATTAAATTCTCAAATTCTGCTTTCTTGTCCTCTCGGTACGATCCTGAGAAGAATCTTCGATAAAATTCAGTTCTAAAGGCTTCCCAAGTGATCATAGTACCACGTAGTTCTAATATTCCTTTGGTTGTAATCCACCAACTCCTGGCGGCCTCTTGTAACTGAAGGAATACAAGTTTAACTCTCTGTTCATCTGTACAATCAAGTAAATCGAACAGTATTTCTAGGTCATCAAACCAGTTTTCACAATCTTCAGATGTCTCGACACCACTCAAAATCGGCGGTTGTAGTAACTGAAACTCTCTCAGCTTTACTTCCATATGAGTTTCTGATACAACTATCTGATCATACGAAGTACTACCCCTTTCTGAAATTCTTCTAGGAAGAATATCTGATAATCACGGATGTTAATAATAACAGGAGACAAATCCGTCTCAATCCCAATCCTGATCAGCTTACCTCTGATTAAGAATTGGTTCTGATCCAGTTTCAAATAATACATATTACCAAATCAACTCAGATATTCAGGTAACATGTATCTTAATATCCAGTAAAAACATACTGAAATCTTAACATATACAATGTAATTTAAACATTATATTCAATCATATGCCATATAAATCCAGGCAGTAACATATAGTATCATGCTAGCATACACAATGTAATTCAACGTTATAATCAATCACATGCTAGCAATCACATGCAAGGAAAGAAAACTCATTCTACCCCGCTCACTCTTCTCTATCTCAGTGCTAAGGAACCTACAGTTCAAGGACCTACTGCTCTGATACCACCTGTTGTGGGGACCCGGACGTTAATCACGTTCTAAATCATAATTATGACTAATTAATCAATTAGTATAAACAGGGTCTAATTTTTTTTTTTTTAAAATGCAAAGCGGAAACGTAATGTAATTAAATTCAAATTACATATTAAACATAACATACAATTATTGTATGATCTACAATAATCCAACTAGGTTCAACTACAAGTCAGTGTTGAATCCTAAGTTGCTTCAAAGCTCGGATCTCCACGTTATCTAATCCAGCCTCGTTCTCTTCTTGACCCTGATCCTAGCCCACCTGTTGCCATGCACACATACAAACAAGACAACAGCCGGATAACTCCGGTGAGATATAAATATCCCAGTATAAATCATGTATACATGCCATCATATAAACAATATAACGCATAAGACAGCAAATCATATCCTATATCAAAATCATGATATGAATCAATAACAAGAATAAATCATATTCTAAACATGTATCCTGATCCGGAACATAATTCAATATCAAGAATAAATCATATTCTAAGCATGTACCAATATCAGGAACATAATTCCACATCCATCAATATCAATCGATGTAACTGTCACTCCACTCATGACTCTACGTTTTAGACTAGATTCAATCCTAGCCTAGGGATCCCGGTTTTCAGATGTGGTATTCCTATATCGACCAACAGTAATAGAAAAGACTCCAGTTCTATCCACGTCGATATAACCAAACATCCAGTGTCCTGACCTAACCGTCATGGACTGTGGTCCTATCACCAATATCATGTCCTGTGACAAAGTGCAATGGGCCAGTGACGAGTCCTCACGATCCGGCCCTTCTGTCACAAGATGAAATGTCTACGACTAAGCATATCCGCCTAGGACTCAAGACATACATGGTCTATAAATCCATAGACCAAAAATATCAATCGTATTCAATTGCAGATAACAATGCAATAAAATAAAGTATGTGATTTAGGGAAACTCGAGTCAAACCTCACTCGAGTTGTGCAATCCCAACTCAACATTAATTTATACCTTTATCTTCTCGCTCAGAAGAAGAAGAAGAAGAAGTCTCGACTCTATCTCAGTCCATTCCCAATCTGATAATGACAATGAAATAGGTATAATATCAATACACAACTCAATTCAATACCTGTTCTGATTAATACTCAAATCAAAACACATACTCTGATCAATATCAATTGAGATACAATCTAATCCATATCGACGATATCACGATATAATCGAAATCACTACTGAATCTGATCAATATCAATTAACTGATGTTTCGACGGTATAACAATACAGTCTCGATAATCCCGTCAGTCCGAATATCACAGATATAATACCAGAACCCATAATCAGTATCGATACCAGTCATAATCTCAATAACAATACATATCTGATATGAATTCTCAGCCAAATCGATTCCAGAAATCATAACAATTACATAATCAGTCTATTTCTCAATTTGACTTCGATTCTATGATGTCTAACATGACAAGAACATCATATATGAATTCTATTCAATTCTGACAATAGCATAATTTCAAAACATGTCAAAACGTAGCAAAACTTACGTCCAGTTGTAGCCTACGTTGATAGGAACTCAGTACTGTACTCAGATTCCAAATCTGACGGACGGATTTCACAGAATCGCAAATCTAAAAGGCGTAAGGTTTTTTGAATGATTTTTCGATTCCTTCCTTCCTTTCATTCTGAGAAAATTACATGTAATTCGTATATATATATTACTTGTTGCATGTAAATCAACGTGTCAACTTTTCCTCATTTTGCTCGGCGCTCGGGCGGTAATAAATTTCCGCCCGAGCGCGTGGTATTCTGCCCTCACGATGTATCGTTGGCGCTCGGGCGGTCAAAAACTACCGCCCGGGCGCCACCTCCTCTGCCCGAAACACACCATGTTGAGCTTTGGCGCTCGGGCGGTTACTTTCTACCGCTCGGGCGCCAATTTTTCTGCCCAAAATTCGTATCATTCATATTCTTTGCCCAATCTGATCTTGGACTGGCCGGCTATAATCACTTCAATTAATCAATAAATCATTTTAGATTAATTTCAGATTACGTAATTATACCCAAATCATTTCAGATTACGGTAATCAAATTCTCGGGCATTACATTTCTCCCCCTCTAAGATATGATTTCGTCCTCGAAATCACAAGCAATTCATTCGTGTAACCTAGATAATCATATCATATCTTAAATCAGATACCCGAAGGAGATATACAGAATATGCAATAAGCTCATATCAATCACATCACTCGTGATAAAATCACCCTCAGAACCATGGCTATACAACATCCGTGTATACACTCAACGATTCGTAATCATCAATATCTCAGTCAGAGATATACTCAATCTTCAGTTTCAAATACCAACAGTTATCGTCCGACGTTAGCATAGTTCATATCAATTTTCGAGCTAACTTCATTTGCTTCTGAATCAGTTTCATTTTCTCTATCAGATATCTGATCCTATCTCAGGTATCACCGCAATATCATTCCCATACGACGGAAATTCGCAGTTCTCACTGTACAATACTTTGATTAAAGCTATTTCGATACTCATCTAGTAGCTATTATTGTACAATAATTCACAAGTGACAATGAATCATGTCAATTAGTGCTAAAATCCCGCACTACAGTTCCTGGATATCCTCCAGTGTTTAGATAGTTCGCTCCGACTATCTTTCAATCTATAAATCATAAATGAAAAATCATGTCATACACTCAGCCCAAAAGTATAAAATCAAACGAAAATCACAGTCTGACATAATTAACTTTGGCATTCAATACAATCTGATCTCCGTTTCTGACATACTTTTCAGTCATCTAATCATATTTGCACGTCATCCTGTACAATATAACAGAGGCAGATTCGAGAAATCTGTCAATCATAATCGCATCACCGCACAGTCTTGTCAAGATTTCAGTAGTGTCATCACACAATCCATAGAAATGTACTTCCATCTCTATTTAGAAATCAATAATCAAGATCATTAATCTAGAAGTTTCTATCTTTCTGTCTTCATCTGTCAGCGATTTAGACATTTCAATACAAATTCTGACATAACTGATTTCATCTGTTTACTTCAAAACTGTCTATTCGAATTATTCCATATTTCCTGTTACCAGAATAATACTGAACCTACTACTGTGTGCATTTGACAATACCTGTCATTTCAAATTCGAAATATCTGACACAAACAAATCAGTTAATAATATAAATTAAATAAAAATACCTACCTGGTATTCGGTTCTGACTATCAAAATCAAGTTCTGAACAGTCTGATCAAACTTCTGAACTGCTTTAATCTTCAAAATCAGTTCTGACTCGACTGAACTGTATATAAGCTCAACGGTCATAACAATCGGTATCAAACACGGACTCAAAATGATAATAATATCGGATCAGATTCAAAATATCAATACGCAATACTGATCTAATAACTGCATGAAACGCAATTTCTGATATTTCAAAAATTCTGCCATATTCAATGTCGTTCTCAGCCACTGATCACGGTCTTACTGTGCACAATCAATCAGTATACTATCTTCAGATATCATAGACTCTGAATACAATCTGTTACAATCAAAATTCATATCCGAACAATTCTGTATACAACACTCTCAGTACCCAGAATATTCAATACAACTGTCAACTGTCCGATTCAATCAATCATACGCTGCGAATATATCAAAATATCACAGATAAAACGAGCATATATCATGAGAATATCTCTGAGTATCGGATTTATCAACCAATAATTGGAACTAGGGGTGGGAAAAATACCGAAATTACCGAAAAATAATCATACCGTACCGACATTTTTTTAGGTATACCACATTTTTTCGGTATATCGAATTTTTTTTTGGTATCATTATGGTATTGGTGTGAATTTTTTCCATAGAAAAATTTCGGAATTTTGGTATCGGTACCGGTATTAATTTTTGATATCGATATTTTTGCC
Organism: Primulina eburnea; assembly: GCF_022965805.1. Classification (NCBI taxonomy): domain Eukaryota; kingdom Viridiplantae; phylum Streptophyta; class Magnoliopsida; order Lamiales; family Gesneriaceae; genus Primulina; species Primulina eburnea. Next base: position 20,488,291 of record NC_133109.1, on the reverse strand, counting down.
ACGGTATACCGAAAATCCACCCCTAATTGGAACTGAAGTACTTTACAGAGAAACATATAATCAGATGTAACTCTAACTCTTCAGGCAATAAATCTTTCAACTGATATCTCAATTCTCTCAATTCGATCAGTATCAGTCTACAAAAAAAATCTAAAATGAAACCAATACCTGGAATCAAATCAAAGATGAAATCACTCTCCCAGATACAGGACAACCCTGAAATCTCATCTGAAAGACTATAGCAAACTTCCTGCTACTAGTAAATCTATTCATGATAGGCTCATCTTCAGTAATCAACGTATATACGAGGAATTACTCCATTCCTTTCGATAATCATCGAATCATATATAATACAGATATCAAGGAATTCAAAATCACGAATCCTTACCGTATAACATTCATTCTTTGGCCATTTCAGGTCCGAATCTTACCATCTCCTAGCAAGAATCTAAAATAGCTCTGTACTTGTTCGATATATATCAATATCAATAACGTAATCCGAATCAGGCAACACAAGTACAACACAGGTTAATTCGTTTTTATTCTCAACTTACTGTCGTATATAATATATCATAGAATTCACTGCTATCAATTATTTTCCCCAAAAGGTATAAAGGTCAATACTTCAGTAATACAGACCTAACATGTACAACATATATCAATGCAACTCAGTCAAAGATAACATCAATAATGCATTCGTATATATTAATACATATGCATCATAATCATAAAAGATCAGTACCTGTCACGGTATCATCAAGTGTGTCCTGGGTCTGTTTCTCGATCCCTCCCGCCAGAGGATTCTGCTCCCTGAAATCTTCGGGGACCTCTCTGTGGACAAGCTTTAGCGAAATGTCCTTGCTATTTACAGATATTGCACCTACCAGTTACTCCCCGGCATTGCTCCGTGGAATGTCTCCCACCGCAATTCCTGCAATAAACTCCAGTATAACTCGGGCTAGAACCACTGGAGCTAGAGGAACCACTCCCTAACTTCTTGAATGGCTTCTTTCGAGCTTTCAGCAAATCCTGCTTTCCACTCGTACTACCGCGATCAATCCGGGGAGAAAGTTGCTGTGTCTGGGGTTGCACCGCACACAACCTTTTTAGTTGTCTAATCAGACTCGTCTCCGCTCTCTTTGATCTACTCAGGACATCAGCAAAATGGTACGACCGCTGCATATTCATCAATGCAACTATCTCCGAGTTCAATCCTCTGATGAACTGAGCCGTTACAGCTTCATCATTCCCAGCTACATGAGGAGCAAAACGCAGTAAAGTAGAGAATTTATCAACATACCCTTCAATATTCAGTTGACCTTGGATTAAATTCTCAAATTCTGCTTTCTTGTCCTCTCGGTACGATCCTGAGAAGAATCTTCGATAAAATTCAGTTCTAAAGGCTTCCCAAGTGATCACAGTACCACGTAGTTCTAATATTCCTTTGGTTGTAATCCACCAACTCCTGGCGGCCTCTTGTAACTGAAGTAATACAAGTTTAACTCTCTGTTCATCTGTACAATCAAGTAAATCGAACAGTATTTCTAGGTCATCAAACCAGTTTTCACAATCTTCAGATGTCTCGACACCACTCAAAATCGGCGGTTGTAGTAACTGAAACTCTCTCAGCTTTACTTCCATCTGAGTTTCTGATACAACTATCTGATCATACGAAGTACTACCCCTTTCTGAAATTCTTCTAGGAGGAATATCTGATAATCACGGATGTTAATAATAACAGGAGACAAATCCGTCTCAATCCCAATCCTGATCAGCTTACCTCTGATTAAGAATTGGTTCTGATCCAGTTTCAAATAATACATATTACCAAATCAACTCAGATATTCAGGTAACATGTATCTTAATATCCAGTAAAAACATACTGAAATCTTAACATATACAATGTAATTTAAACATTATATTCAATCATATGCCATATAAATCCAGGCAGTAACATATAGTATCATGCTAGCATACACAATGTAATTCAACGTTATAATCAATCACATGCTAGCAATCACATGCAAGGAAAGAAAACTCATTCTACCCCGCTCACTCTTCTCTATCTCAGTGCTAAGGAACCTACAGTTCAAGGACCTACTGCTCTGATACCACCTGTTGTGGGGACCCGGACGTTAATCACGTTCTAAATCATAATTATGACTAATTAATCAATTAGTATAAACAGGGTCTAATTTTTTTTTTTTTTAAAATGCAAAGCGGAAACGTAATGTAATTAAATTCAAATTACATATTAAACATAACATACAATTATTGTATGATCTACAATAATCCAACTAGGTTCAACTACAAGTCAGTGCTGAATCCTAAGTTGCTTCAAAGCCCGGATCTCCACGCTATCTAGTCCAGCCTCGTTCTCTTCTTGACCCTGATCCTAGCCCACCTGTTGCCATGCACACATACAAACAAGACAACAGCCGGATAACTCCGGTGAGATATAAATATCCCAGTATAAATCATGTATACATGCCATCATATAAACAATATAACGCATAAGACAGCAAATCATATCCTATATCAAAATCATGATATGAATCAATAACAAGAATAAATCATATTCTAAACATGTACCCTGATCCGGAACATAATTCAATATCAAGAATAAATCATATTCTAAGCATGTACCAATATCAGGAACATAATTCAACATCCATCAATATCAATCGATATAACTGTCACTCCACTCATGACTCTACGTTTTAGACTAGATTCAATCCTAGCCTAGGGATCCCGGTGTCCAGATGTGGTATTCCTATATCGACCAACAGTAATAGAAAAGACTCCATTTCTATCCACGTCGATATAACCAAACATCCAGTGTCCTGACCTAACCGTCATGGACTGTGGTCCTATCACCAATATCATGTCCTGTGACAAAGTGCAATGGGCCAGTGACGAGTCCTCACTATCCGGCCCTTCTGTCACAAGATGAAATGTCTACGACTAAGCATATCCGCCTAGGACTCAAGACATACATGGTCTATAAATCCATAGACCAAAAATATCAATCGTATTCAATTGCAGATAACAATGCAATAAAATAAAGTATGTGATTTAGGGAAACTCGAGTCAAACTCACTCGAGTTGTGCAATCCCAACTGAACATTAATTTGTACCATTATCTTCTCGCTCAGAAGAAGAAGAAGAAGTCTCGACTCTATCTCAGTCCATTCCCAATCTGATAATGACAATGGAATAGGTATAATATCAATACACAACTCAATTCAATACCTGTTCTGATTAATACTCAAATCAAAACACATACTCTGATCAATATCAATTGAGATACAATCTAATCCATATCGACGATATCACGATATAATCGAAATCACTACTGAATCTGATCAATATCAATTAACTGATGTTTCGACAGTATAACAATACAGTCTCGATAATCCTGTCAGTCCGAATATCACAGATATAATACCAGAACCCATAATCAGTATCGATACCAGTCATAATCTCAATAACAATACATATCTGATATGAATTCTCAGTCAAATCGATTCCAGAAATCATAACAATTACATAATCAGTCTATTTCTCAATTTGACTTCGATTCTATGATGTCTAACATGACAAGAACATCATATATGAATTCTATTCAATTCTGACAATAGCATAATTTCAAAACATGTCAAAGCGTAGCAAAACTTACGTCCAGTTGTAGCCTACGTTGATAGGAACTCAGTACTATACTCAGATTCCAAATCTGACGGACGCATTTCACAGAATCGCAAATCTAAAAGGCGTAAGGATTTTTGAATGATTTTTCGATTCCTTCCTTCCTTTCATTCTGAGGAAATTACATGTAATTCGTATATATATATTACTTGTTGCATGTAAAAAAACGTGTCAACTTTTCCTCATTTTGCTCGGCGCTCGGGCGGTAATAAATTTCCGCCCGAGCGCGAGGTATTCTGCCCTCTCGATGTATCGTTGGCGCTCGTGCGGTCAAAAACTACCGCCCGGGCGCCACCTCCTCTGCCCGAAACACACCATGTTGAGCTTTGGCGCTCGGGCGGTTACTTTCTACCGCTCGGGCGCCAATTGTTCTGCCCAAAATTCGTATCATTCATATTCTTTGCCCAATCTGATCTTGGACTGGCCGGCTATAATCACTTCAATTAACCAATAAATCATTTCAGAATAATTTCAGATTACGTAATTATACCCAAATCATTTCAGATTACGGTAATCAAATTCTCGGGCATTACATATAGACTTTTATAGAGTTTTTAAAAGTCATTGTTGAATACACTTGACTTTTTAAAACTGTATGAAAATCTATTTTGAATACCACTAGATTTCTATAGAGTATGTTAAAGTCTTAATTGAATACATCTAGACTTTTAAAATCTACAAAAGTCATTAAAAGTGAATAAATCTCCTACATTGAATACACCTCCTTAGTTTCGCAAGGAAAGTTTACCTTTTATTATATTATATTATAGGCAAAAACTTGTGTGAGACGGTCTCCGGGTCGTATTTTATGAGACGTATATCTTATTTGGGTCATCCATGAAAAAGTTTTACTTTTTATGCTAAAAGTATTAACTTTTATTGTGAGTATCGGTAGGTTTGACCCGTCTCATAGATAAAGATTCGTGAGACCGTCTCACAAGAGACCTATTCTATATTATAATAAATAAATGTTTTGGTATAAATTATTCTAATCAATGAATTTATCTGTCTATGTACTTATATTATGTATTAAATAAGCATATACTTGCAAGTACTATTACAACCAATACTTCAGATACGGTTTAGTTCGAATTTTGTGATAAGTGAATGATATGCAATTGACAAGAAGAAAATGCAAGTACCGTTGAGGTGCCTTCAGATGAACCGAACGAAGGATGATGCACTATCATTTATCTGCATGAGTCACTTTCTTTTAGGGATGTAAACGAATCAAGCTGATCACGAGTTATTTGGAACTCGATTCAGGAAAAAACTCGTTCGAGACTGTACGTTCAATTTATCGAGCCGATATCGAGCTTAAGGATGTTTGTCTCACAAGCTCGCAAGCCTGTTCATGAGCTCGAGTGATAACTCGAACTCAAGCCCGAGCTCAACTAGTTTTTTGAGATAGTTTGTGTAAAAGCCTGTATTTCGTATTTGAAAATTTGCGGAAAAATTTAAAAATCTCTCTTTAAGTGAATAAAATGCCTCATTCATAAATATACTGATAAAAAAAATTCAATGTTTAAAGTAGCAGTGGAAGTAAATAATGTTGAAAAGCAACAACTTAAAAACAATTCATCGTACTAAAATGAGTTTGCATAAAATAATAAATAAACTGATAAATGAGGTCCTCGGATTGCTACTGCTACCGACCAAAGATGGCTCACTGGTGCCCGCCCTCGGCTCCGACCTCGTCAGTACCTACAACAATCAAGTCTAGTGAGCCTAAAGACTCAGCATGCATATATCGTAGATAACAAGTAAATATATCATAAAATTTAATGCCATGTAAAGATCTCATATCGTAAAGTGTACGTGAAAATATCTTATCATGAGTAATTATAAATACGTGCATAACTGAACTGAAAATCATAAGTGAAATGTTTGCTCGATAGAGCCCTGTCATGAAATAGCATGTAATAATTTTCTGTTGAGAATATGTTCTACGCAAGTGGCCCATGAACTGAGCTGAATCATCTGATCAAACTAAAATACAGTATACTGGGCGGTAGAGATCATCACAGCCCTTGGACTCGATATCCGTACCAATACATGAACATGAACCGGTCAGTGACCGCCGGGTGAAGTAATAATCCCATGATAAGCTGCAATCCCATGATAGTGAAGTGGCCACAAGCAATATCGCATATATCTCAAAAATGAACATTTTATATTTTTATGCACGTAATATAATTAAATAACATAATTAAATATTCTGTATCATTTTACCAAATGGGTTGGATCGTTCCTAGGCTCGCTGTGACCGAAATCTAACATGAGAAAAATGCAATTAATCTTACTTGACCAACGCTTCATAATTGATCCCAAAAACGAGACAATTACGCCCAACGACTTAGTATTTAACCATGACTCCGTGCCCACTCGAACCAACATCGAACCATCATTTAGTCATGATTAAAACACACCTAAAATGATGAAATAATGCTCCTAAAATTACAGTACTCGAAATTTGTGGAATGGAGGCCAAAAACATGAAATGCTCTTGCGAGAGTCATTTTGGCACATTGCACCGTAAATTCTCGTACGAACTCTAAAGTTAGCCGAATCACAAACGGCCAAAAACGTGACCTTCCTAACTCGATTAGGTACTGTCCAGTCCAAGGCCATAGGCTAAAAGCCAACCAAGAACTCAAACGAGCCTCTGAACCAAAGCACAACTTGCTGTCAAAAAATACAGCAGCAGCGCTTGCGCTTTCATGCGTCGTTTGCGAGGATAATGGCCATTGGGGTTTGAACCATTGATCAGAGCCTCTTACCAACATCCAAAGGTGTTTCTTGAACCATGGCTAAGGGCTCTAGGCCAGCCACAATCCAAGCAACAACCGAAACAAGCCACACGTTCCACCCGAGAACCAAATCTGCGCTTGCGAGGTGTCTTGCTTGTTTGCTGTCAGACGCCGGATCCAATGGCTATGAGGTTAACCATGGTCCATGATAGACATGCTAAGGTGTTGCATGAGTCATGGCTAAGGGCTAGAAGCCAACCATAACCCACTTGGCACCATAAATTCGAAACACAACACACACAACAACAACCAGAATTTTCAAAACCGAAGGGGCTGTTCTTATTTTGTTTGAAAATCGACGCAACCATGGACCAAGCCTTGAGAGGCCGACTTGGTCTCGTCTTAGACATGCCAAGGAGAGATTATAACAATGGTTACAGCCCCTAGGGCAGCCAAGATCAGAATCCTTCCTTTGGACAGCAAACCAGAAAATTCGAACTAAAAAAAAAATTACTTTATGGAAGAGTTGCTGTATTTTCTCAATTCCAGCGTGCATGGGGCTTGACTAATGGACCAACGTGATCCTAACACACCCTAGTACGTGTCTAGGTGCAGCCTTGGGAGCCTAGGATCGAGCCACCCTCCTGAAACAACAAAAACATGGAACTCGTGGATGAACAAAGGAAACCAGAAAATTCTGTACATAATTTTCGAAAGGTGCTGATATAATTTTCGGTTTTTGGTGTTTAAAATCATGCACGTGTGATGTAAAAATTTCAGTATATGACTTGATTGAGGAGTAAATAAAAACATATACATGCCTGGATTTGTTTTGAAAGAAAAACAAATGAAACGACTACGCGGCGCGGAGGAGACGGAGTGCTTCACTTTCGCACTTTTTCTCTCTTATTTTTCTCTAGTTTCTCTCGACTTTTCTCTCTGAATGTGCTCTCAATTTTTGAAAATTGCAGAGGGAGAGAATGGCTAGGAATGAGGGGAAAGTTTGAAAGATAAAGGAAGAAAATAATCTTGCAATCTTTCTAGTTTGTGAGATAAGGAATGATTATGATATCAAAATATTTTGTGGGATAATTTACTAAGTGAATTGCCGATTCTTGTAATTCAAAATAGGGTAGAAAATTGTTTAATTAATAATTTACTTGTTGATAAAAAGGATAGGGATTTTCTATCAAAAATGGTTAAGGAAGGGATCAAGAGAAATGAGTTGTCAATTATTTAAATCTAGAAAAGTGTAATGGCGGAAAATTAAGATAATGGGAGGGAGAATATTTCTTAAATATTGTATTTTAAATCTTTAGTATTTTATGTACCCATTAATTATTTTAGTGAATTAATTATTGAACTTTATTTACTACTTATCTCAAATTACTTAAATAATTCCTTAAACATTCCTTTACATGAAATTGACTTATTTATTTATCTTAAATAAATTCTGGGAAGGTTTCTTAGTATTAAATTTCATCTCAAAACTCCAACTCCAGTCCGGCCTCACTTATTTAACTGAAAAGGTAACAATTAAACTACTGCATAAAATAATTAAATTTAAAGAAAAGAATTTAAATCCTCATGCAATAAAATCATTTTAATTTAAATATTAGAAATTATGCATGGCTTGTACGTAGACTGATTTGCTGGTTCTACAGTATGTTAGGTCACGAGCTTTTGTCCCACGTTGCTATTTTATTGCATTTTAAATTATTAAAATCATAAAAAATGATAAATATATTTCTTAAATTCTCATACATTAGTTGTAAGGCCCGAGATTTTAATTACTGTAATCTGAGATTAATCTGAAATGATTTATGGATTAATTAAGGTAAATATGGACGGAATAGATTAGACCGGGAAAGACACCAAATATGTGCGAAGGAGGTGCTATTCGCGTACATGCGCGACTTAATGCACGAGCCATGCGCGATTTGGCTAGAAGACCCCGCGCATATGCGCAGAGTAAGATCGCGCATATGCGCGAGGTGATCAGTAGCACAAGTAAGAATTCCAGTGTGTTCGGCGCACATGCGCGGCGGAAGGCGCGCATATGCGCGAGTGGTTGAAGTCACGAGACAGTAGGTCTCGCGCATATGCGCGCACATAAGTCGCGCATATGCGCGAGTAGTCCAGTACTCCAGTAGCCGGATAAAGTTTCCGACACATATGCGCGGACTTTGAGCGCGCATATGCGCGAGACGTGCAGAACATGCATGAAGCCACTTGCCCCTTGTATGCAACGTGTATGTGTGTATATATACATATACACAAGCTTGTAATTCAGAAGAAAGAAAAGAAACGAGGAAACAGCTCAAGTTCTGATTTTGAATTGCGAACGATCCGCCCGTTTGAATTGAAATCCGAGTACATCACTGGATTCCTAGCAACGACAGCTACAACTGGACGTGAGTTTTGTTACGTTCTGATATCATTGGAATTATGCTATTGAAGAAATCTGATAGAATTCATATATAGCGTTCTTGAGGTAATAAACATTGTATAATCGAAGTCAGATCAAAGAACAGACTGGGTATGCAATTGTTATGATTTTCTGAAGCAATATGACTGAGATTGTACCGATTTAAGATTATGACCTGTTATTGCTGAGATTATGAGTTGTATCGATATTGATTATGAGTTTTTGTATGATCTCTATGATGTTGGAATTGACGGGGTTACGGAAACTATACTGTTATGTCGTCGAAACATCTGCGGGTGGATATCGATCAGATTCAGTAGTGACTTCCATTATATCGTGATATCGTCGATATGGATTAGATTGTGTTTTGATTTGATATTGATCAGATTATGTTTTGATTTGTGTATTGATCAGAACAGGCTTTGAGTTAAGCGGTATATTGACACGGTCTATTTGATACTGTTATTTCAGATTCGTTATGGACAGACTTGACTTCGATACTTCGACTTCGTCAGACCGTGAAGATAAAGGTATAAATTAATGTTGAGTTGGGATTGCACAACTCGAGTGAGGTTTGACTCGAGTTTCCCTAAATCACATACTTTATTTTTATTGCATTGTTATTTGCAATTGGATACGATTGATATTTTTGGTCTACGGATTTATAGACAATGTATGTCTTGAGTCATAGGCGGATATGCTTAGTTGAGACATTTGATCTTGTGACAGAAGGGCCAGATAGTGAGGACTCGTCACTGGTCCATTGCACTTTGTCACAGGATATGATATTGGTGAAAATACCAAAGTCTTTGACGGATAGGTCAGGACGTCGGATGTTTGGCTATATCGAAGTGGATAGAACTTGAGTCTTTTCTATTACCGGTGTTCGATATGGAAAGAGCCAAAGTCCGTGAATAAGAACATACCACCACCCCGATCGGGAGTGTAGGTGTGTGTATGTTCCTATTCCGAAAGGGATCCCTAGATTAGGATTGAGTCGAGTCTAAGTCTGAGAATCACGGAGAGTGATTCGTTGCTTGATATTGAATTATATTCCTGATGATGGTACATGTTTAGAATATGATTTATTCTTGATATTGATTCATGTTTAGGATTATAATACATGTGATGAATATTTGATTCATGTCTCTGATTTTGATATATGTTAGGAATATCTGTTATATGCTTTTATATTGTTTTTATGATTGCATGTATACATGGTTTATACTGAGAATATAATTATCACCGGAGTTATCCGGCTGTTGTCTTGTTTGTATGTGTGCATGACAACAGGTGGGACATGATAAGGGTCAAGAAGAGAAAGAGGCTGGACTAGATAGCGTGGAGATCCGGGCTCAGAAATGGACTAGGATTCATTACTTGATCTATAGTAATTGAAATCTAGTTTAATAGGAATGTATTAAGTACTAGATTTGTACTTTAACTTTAATATGTAAATTAGATTGATTTACGTTACGTTTCCGCTGTGTAATTTTTTTTTTTAAAAAATAAAATTTTATGTCCCTCATTACTTAATTGTTTCATTAGATATTAAAGATGATTAAGGAAATGATTAGCGTCCGGGTCCCCAAAACAGGAGGTATCAGAGCATTAGGTTCCAGAATAGTAGAATTTACAACTGTTGATACTTTAGACTCAGATAGAAGCTAGTGAGCGGGGTAGAATGAGTTTTCTTTCCTTGCATGTGATTGCTAGCATGTGATTTATTATAATGTTGAATTACATGGTGTGTGCTAGCATGATTTATGTTTTAGTGCCTGAAGTTACATGGCATATGATGGAATACAATGTTGAAATTACATTGTATATGATAAGATTTCAGTATATTTTTATGGTGTAGAAAGTTATATATTACCTGAATATCTGAGTTGATTTGGTAATACGTATTATTTGAAACGGGATCAGAACCAATTCTTGATCAGAGGTAAGCTGATCAGGATTGGGATTGAGACAGATTTGTCTCCTATTAATACTAATGATTGTGATTATCAGATATTCCTCCTAGAAGAATTCCAGAACGAGGTAGTACTTCAACTGATCCGATGGATGTGTCAGAAACTCTGATGGAAACACAGTTGATGAGATTTCAGTCATTTCAACCGTCGATTATGTGGGGTATTGAGGCGTCAGTCGATTGTGAGAATTGGCTGGAGGAGATAGAAATATTATTTGAATTTCTTGGTTTTACAGATGATTGTAGAGTTAAACTGGTTGGAAATCAACTACGGGAGGTCGCTAGGAGTTGGTGGCTGGTAACCAGGGAAGCCATAGCACAGCGTGGTTCAACGATTACGTGGAAAATTTTTAAAGTTGAATTTTATCAAATATTTGTACCACTATCATACCGACAGGATAAAAGTGCAGAATTTGCAAATCTGAGACATGGTCAGTTGAATGTCGACGATTATTTGGCCCAGTTTCTCACTTTGCTACATTTTTCCCCTCAAGTGGCTAGAAATGATACCGCTGTATCTGATCAGTTTATCCAGGGATTGAATCCGGAGATACGCACATTGGTGAATGTGAAACAACCGAGTAACTTTGCTGATACTCTGCATCGAGCCAGAAGAGCAGAAACCGTTCTGATGAGACAAAAAGAAGCTTCATATGTTCTTCCAACACCGATACCACAACAACTGCCTTCCAGAATCGAGATTGGCAGCAGCAGTGGTGGAAAGAAAGAGCAGTTGAAAGTTCAAAAGAAGCAGTTCAAGAAGTTAGGGAGCGATTCATCTAGCTCCAGCGGTTCTAGCCCGAGTTATACGGGAATTTATTGCAGAACTTGCGGAGGGAGACATCTCACGGAGCAATGTCATGGGGTGACTAGTAGATGCAATTTCTGTAAACAGCAAGGACATTTTGCTAGAGTTTGTCCACATAAAGGCTCCCGGAGATCTCATGGAGCTGAATCATCGGGGTGTAAGGACCAAGAGACTGACCTAGGGTGTACTTGATGAGATTGTAACAGGTAACTATTATTTTATGATTATTTTGAATATGTATTTTGAAGTACTCATACATCCTATACATGATTTTGTATGAATGGCATTGATATATGTTGTACCTGTTGGGTCGGTGTGTACTGTAGTATTGAGTCCTTTTTCTTTTGGGGGAAAAGATTTTTATCAGTGAATTTTGTAAATATTATATACTGCAGTAAAATGAGAATAAGATTGAGTTATATTAGGTGGTACTTGTGTTGTCTGATTCTGACCACATTACTGATATTGATGGGTTAGCAAGTACAGAAGTATTGTAGATTCTTGCCAGAAGATGGTAAGATTCGGACCTGAAATGGCCGAATAATAAATAATATGCGATAAGGATTTTGATTTAAAACTCCTTTGATATTCATATTATTTGTGACTCGAGGATTATCGAAAGGAATGGAGTAATTCCTTAGATAATCAGTTGATTTACTGAGATGGAAAGGATCATTGACTGAGTTGCTAGGGACAGGAGCGTTACTACGGTTGTCCCAGATGAGATTTCGGGTTTGATTTTAGCCAGGAAAATTTATTTCAGTCTTGACTCGATATCAGGTATTTTGGGTATTTTCAAAACTTGGTACATAATGATATCGATTGAATTGAAAGAATTGAATGTCAGTTAGAAGATTTACTGGCTGAGAGTTAGAGTTACATTTGATTATGTGTTTCTTTGTAAAATACTTCAATTCTGTGTATGGGATTGATAAATCCTGTCTTCAGAAGTGCTCTGATGACTTTATTCTCGTTTTATCTATGATATTTTGATATATTTGCAGCGTATGATTGATTGTAACACAGTTAAGACTGTGCTCAGTGGCTGAAAACGACATTGAAAATAGCAGAACCTCAGAAATGTCTGAAATTATGTTTTATGAGTTTACTAGATCAGTATAAATGATTGGTATTTTGAATCCGATCCGATATTGCTGTTATTCTGAATCCGTATTTGATATCGATTGTTATGAACCGTTGGGATTATATACAGTTCAAGCCGACTCAGAGCTGATTTGGGAAATTACATCAGTTCCGAAGTTTGATCAGATTGTTCAGAACATGATTCGATAGTCAGAACAGTGTGTTAATCAAGATACCAGGTAGGTAATGATTTATTTTATATAATTAGCTGATTTGTTTGTGCCAGATATTTCGAATTTGAAATGACAGGTATTGTCAGATGCACACAGTAGTAGATTCGGTATTATTCTGATAACAGGAAATGTGTGATAGTGTGATAATTCGAACGGACAGTTTTGATGTAAACAAATGAAATCAGTTATGTCGGAATTTGTATTAAAATGTCTAAATCGCTGACAGATGAAGACAGGAAGATAGAAAACCAGGAGATTGGTTATACAGATTATCGTTTCCTAAATAGAAATAGGAGTACAATTCTATGGATCTGGTGATACTTACCGAAATATTACCAAAACTGTACCAGGATGTGGTTATGATTGAACGATTGTTCAAATTTTCATATGTTATATTGTACAGGATGACGTACAGATATGACTAGATGACGGAAAAGTATGTCAGAAAAAGGGTCAGATTGTATTGAATGCCAGAGTTGATTATATCATATTGTGATTTTTGATTGATTTTGTACTTTTGGCAGAATGTATAGCATGATTGTTCATCTATGGTTTATAGATTGACGGATAGTCGGAGTGAACTATCCTGATACTGGAGGATATCCAGGAACTGTAGTGCTGGATTTTAACACTAGTTGACACGATTTATTGTCACTTGTGAATTGTTGTACAATAATAGCTATCAGATACTCTATCGAGATATCCTTATTCGAGATATTGTACAGTGATACCTGTCGATTTCCGGTGTATGGAGATAATATCTCGATGATACCTGAAATTGAATCTGATGAGATCAGTGATGTGACAAAGAACGTGAAGCTGATTCAGAAAAAAAATGAAGACCGCTCAGAATAGGCAAACTAAGTAAGTCAACAGCAGCTGATGACTAGTGGTATTTAAAACCAAAGATTGAATATATCTTGGACATGGATTAACTGATGAGATAGCAGATGCTGATATTGAGTTGTTATGAGCTGTTGATTGGTAGATACGGAGGTTATATAGCCAGTATTTTGGTGATTGATTCTATCACGAGTTACTTCGAGTAGTATTATGATATTATACTTCTTGTATGATTATGTCAGTCTAGAATCAGAGATCCGTGAAAGAAAGATAATCCAGAATAAAGACTATTTCGCTGTTGAAAGTACAGTATAGTCATCCAGGTATCGAAGAATCTACCTAGAAGATTGAGTCTGATATGAGGTAGCGATTTGTAGAGTCATTACGCGGAGATGGGTTTTATGAGTGACTCAGTTATACATTTCTTTCCTTGTCGGACTCGCTATCTGATTTGATTGTCTATGATTTCGGAATGGATTGCCTGTGATTTCGAGGACAAAATCATATCTTAGAGGGGGAGAAATGCAAGGCCCGAGATTTTAATTACTGTAATCTGAGATTAATCCGAAATGATTTATGGATTAATTAAGGTAAATATGGACGGAATGCGCGGAGTAAGATCGCGCATATGCGCGAGGTGATCAGTAGCACAAGTAAGAATTCTAGTGTGTTCTGCGCACATCCGTCGTGCATATGCACGAGTGGTTGAAGGCACGAGACAGTAGGTCTCGCGCATATGCGCGACTTATGTGCGCGCATATGCGCGAGTAGTCCAGTAGCCGGATAAAGTTTTCCGCGCATATGGACGGACTTTGAGCGCGCATATGCGCGAGACGTGCAGAACATGCATGAAGACACTTGCCCCTTGTATGCAACGTGTATGTATATATATACATATACACAAGCTTGTAATTCAGAAGAAAGAAAAGAAACGAGGAAACGGCTCAAGTTCTGATTTTGAATTGCGAACTATCCGCCCGTTTGAATTGAAATCCGATACAACACTGAATTCCTAGCGACGACAGCTACAACTGGACGTCAGTTTTGTTACGTTCTGATATCGTTTGAAATTATGCTATTGAAGAAATATGATAATTCATATATAGCATTCTTGAGGTAATAGACATTATATAATCGAAGTCAGATCAAAGAACAGACTGGGTATGCAATTGTTATGATTTTCTGAAGCAATATGACTGAGATTGTACCGATTTAAGATTATGACATGTTATTGCTGAGATTATGAGTTGTATCGATATTGATTATGAGTTTTTGTATGATGTCTATGATGTTGGAATTGACGGATTACGGAGACTGTACTGTTATGCCGTCGAAACATCTGCGGGTTGATATCGATCAGATTCAGTAGTGACTTCGATTATATCGTGATATCGTCGATATGGATTAGATTGTCTTTTGATTTGATATTAATCAGATTATGTTTTGATTTGTGTATTGAACAGAACAGGCTTTGAGTTAAGCGGTATATTGACACGGTCTATTTGATACTGTTATTTCAGATTCGATATGGACAGACTTGACTTCGATACTTCGACTTCGTCAGACCGTGAAGATAAAGGTATAAATTAATGTTGAGTTGGGATTGCACAACTCGAGTGAGGTTTGACTCGAGTTTCCCTAAATCACATACTTTATTTTTATTGTATTGTTATTTGCAATTGAATACGATTGATATTTTTGGTCTATGGATTTATAGACAATGTATGTCTTGAGTCATAGGCGGATATGCTTAGTCGTAGACATTTGATCTTGTGACAGAAGGGCCGAATAGTGAGGACTCATCACTGTCCCATTGCACTTTGTCACAGGATAGGATATTGGTGAAAATACAAAAGTCTGTGACGGATAGGTCAGGACGTCGGATGTTTGGCTATATCGAAGTGGATAGAACTTGAGTCTTTTCTATTACCGGTGTTCGATATGGAAAGAGCCAAAGTCCGTGAATAAGAACATACCACCACCCCGATCGGGAGTGTAGGTGGATGTATGTTCTTATTCCGAACGGGATCCCTAGATTAGGATTGAGTCGAGTCTAAGTCTGAGAATCAAGGAGAGTGATTCGTTGCTTGATATTGAATTATGTTCCTGATGATGGTACATGTTTAGAATATGATTTATTCTTGATATTGATTCATGTTTAGGATTATAATACATGTGATGAATATTTGATTCATGTCTCTGATTTTGATACATGTTAGGAATATCTGTTATATGCTTTTATATTGTTTTTATGATTGCATGTATACATGGTTTATACTGAGAATATAATTCTCACCGGATTTATCCGGCTGTTGTCTTGTTTGTATGTGTGCATGACAACATGTGGGACAGGATAAGGGTCAAGAAGAGAACGAGACTGGACTAGATAGCGTGGAGATCCGGGCTCAGAAATGGACTAGAATTCATTACTTGATCTATAGTAATTGAAATCTAGTTTAATAGGAATGTATTAAGTACTAGACTTATACTTTAACTTTAATATATAAATTAGATTGATTTACGTTACGTTTCCGCTGTGTAATTTTTTTTTTAAAAAAATAATTTTATGTCCCACATTACTTAAATCTTTCATTAGATATTAAAGACGATTAAGGAAATGATTAGCGTCCGGGTCCCCACATTAGTAGACATTTAATGTATGAATGTAATTGAATCGAACCTAATGTGATGAAAAATTGAAAGCTCAAATTAATTTTATTGGAGTTCGATTTCGATTTGAAGTTCGAAAATTTTAAAAAATTTGGTTCTAAATCGGTTTGAATTAAGTCTCGAGTTTGAGTTCGACTCGAAAAATTCGAACATATCTGCGAACTATTTAAATTATGGTTTGATAACTTAGTATTTAGTTCAAATTAAAGGGGACATATTCCAGACTCGTTAATATTCACTATTAAAATATTTAGGTGGAGTTGGTAAAACAAATTTTTGACTTAGTTGCTTTAATAATGTCCTTGTTTCTTTTTCCTAACAATCATTGCCCACATTATTTTTTAAAAAACCATATATATATATATATATTTATGAATTGAATCTATATATTATTAATCTATTAATCAAGGGTGAACACTCTTTAATAACAATTTTGGCCACCGAATATGAAGTACCTAAAATAAACGTCTATATTTTAAAATATCAAATTTTGTTAATTTTTTAAACACGGTGCCTAAAACAACCATCCTTTTGAAAATATTAAATCTTGAACATTTTTAAATATATAAACTTTTGTTTCTCAAATAGAACATTACGTTACTTTTCTAAAATGATATATGGATTTAGAAATTATTATAACATTTTATTTACATTTTTTAAATTTCAAAATTCATTTTCTTAAGAATTAATATTATTTTATTTTTTTCATTTTAGAGTGAAAATATGTATTGTTTTCAAAATATTTAATTTTTTTATGATTTTAAAAATTAAAATTATCAAATTCTAACAAAATTAATTTATCGACAAATTTATGAATTTTATTTTAATTTTAAAATAAAAAATCATTTATTAAAAATATCTATTATAATAATACATGTGTCCAATCTTATGATAGGTAATCTGAAGGATCGTTTGCAAAGCACATTGAGGTGCTTCAAACAAAATATTCTCCAAGAACTGCAATAGCTCGTATTCTAAGAATGTATATATCGATGAATTAGATCGAGTTTGGATGGAACCAAGCGGAAAACACTCGAAATGATCATTTGTTAAGAATCACTGATATATTTGTATATCTTGTGTAACTGAATAACCAAAATACTAGATTAGTTTTTGCATTCATTAGTTCAATTATGGTGAGAGCTGAACCAACAGATACTCTAACTAGTTAAATCTGTTTAAAAACAACAGTTAAAAAGTTAAATACACAAGATATGTTTATGGATGTTCGGAGACTTCAACTGCTCCTACGTCACCCCTTCTACCACATCGGGTATGATTCACTAGAAGATTTTGATCGATACAAATACTTGTATAAACCCACACAGCTTAGGACTTACCCACTGCCTTAACTGAACTCCTATACTAGACTGAAGGCAGGACCTTCCAATCAACACTTCTTTAACGTCTATGTGAGAAAGACTACATACACAAGTTTAAAGTCTTTGTGCAAGATTATATTTGAGTGGTGTTGTGGGGACCCGGACGCTAATTCATTTCTTAATCGTCTTTGGGAATAATTTAATCAATTATGATAAACAGAGACTAATTTTTTTTTTAAAAAAAGACAAGTGTCCAATGCGGAACGTAATGGAATTTATTCTGATATACATATCAACAGTAAAGTACAAGTCTTGTACCATATACAATCATTTAAAACTAAGGTTCAACTACTACATATCAAATGTTCAAACCCTATTTATAATCAAAGTCCGTAGTCTCCACTCTAATCACGATCTCTCTTCATCTCCTCGACCCTGATTATGTCCCACCTGTTGCCATGCACACATACAAACATGACAACAGCCGGATAACTCCGGTGAGAAATACATCACATTATAAATCAACGAAACATGCAATCATATGAACAATATAAAAGCATGAAACAGATATCAGTAACATATATCAAATCTGAAAACATAATCAATATAGAACTGTAAATAAATTCGTGACTCCACATCTCAGACTAGACTCATTCCTAGTCCAGGGATCCCGGTTTCCAGACGTTGGCATACTAT
Source organism: Primulina eburnea (assembly GCF_022965805.1). Classification (NCBI taxonomy): domain Eukaryota; kingdom Viridiplantae; phylum Streptophyta; class Magnoliopsida; order Lamiales; family Gesneriaceae; genus Primulina; species Primulina eburnea. The sequence goes on along the minus strand of NC_133109.1, from coordinate 20,469,778 downwards.
ATCGAATATCAGTAATAGAAGTAAATCCCCTTCTAATCAAATATCGATATAAACCAAACATCCAGTGTCTTAACCTATCCATCAAAGACTTTGGCACTTCCGCAAGTCATTCCTCTATGACAATGTGCAATGGGCCAGTGACGTTTCCATCACCATCTGGCACCTCTGTCACAAGATCAATCGTCTAATACCCGCTTTCTATAAATCAATAGAACAAGCATATCAATTCAAATCAATGCACACAATAACAATAAGTATGTGGTTTAGGAAAACTCAAGTATATCTCACTCGAGTCATTCTCCCGGTTCGACATTGACTTGTACCTTTCTTTTGTTGCAGTTCTGATGACGTTAAAGTCTGGAATTCGAAGTCTGTCAATACTCAATTTGGCAATGACAATATCAAGAAGTACAATATCAATATACTGCTCAAATCAATACCGAATATGATCAATATGAATCTAACTCAAAATCAACGGCATAAAGGCATAATCCCGATATCCCCGTCCATACAATATCACCAGATATCAATTACAATCCATAACCAATATCCAATACAATCTTTAATCAATTAATAATCCAAATCTGTCCAATATCAATCAATATAATCCGAAAAACCATAACAATTCCATAATCAATCAGTTTTTCGATCTGACTTTAATTCTACGATGTTTAATATCTCAAAAACACTATATATCAATCAAATCATCATTCCATCCATATCATATTTTCAAATCATAACAAAATATAGTAAAACTTACGTCCAGTTGGAGCTTGTAATGATAGGAACACAGTACCGAAGTCGGATTAAAAATCGAATGGACGGATTTCTCGTAACTCAAAATCTAATGCATTGTATATATATATATATATATATATATATATATATATATACAATGCATGCCAAGAAAACGTGGATCAATCTTTTGCAAAACACGTCTCGCGCATTTGCGTGTACCTCATTCGCGCATATGCGCGAGACCTACTGGTCTCGGCCTCAATTTACTCGGCAGCTCGCGCATATGCACGCCCATCGTCCGCGCGCGAGGTCCTCTGGAATCTCACTTGACTTCTCGCATGTCTCGCACATATGCGCTGTAGAACCCGTAATTAGACTGCGTATAAGCCATGCATAATTCTAGTATTTTAAATTAAATTGACTTCATTGCATGAGTATTTAAATGCTTTCTTTGAAGTTAATTATTTTATTCAGTAGTTTAGATTTTATTCTTTTCAGTTAATTCAGTGAGGCCGGACCGGAGTTGGAGTAAAGAGATAAAATTTATTAGTAAGAAAACAGTTTCTAAAATTTATTTAAGATAAATAATAAGTAAATTTATTGTAAAAAAAGGTTTAAGAAATTATTTAAATAAGTGGAGATAAGTAGTAAATAGAGTTCAATAATTAATTCCTTAATTCTTTTAAATATTTAATGAGTAGATAAAACACTAAAGAGTTAAAATACAATATTCAAGAAATATTTTTCCCTCCTCTTTTATTATAATTTTCGGCCCCTTTAATTTAATTTAAAAATTAGTTAACAACTCAATTCCTTGATCCTTTCCTTATCCATTTTTGGGAGATAAATTCCTCACCATTTTTAATCCACATTTAATTGATAACTAAGCAATATTCCATCTCATTTGATTGATAAGAAAATCGGCCCTCTCCCCATTTTAAAAGATTTGATTGTGATTTTCAACTCATTCTTTAATTATCCCCCTTAACTTTTCTAGATAGATATATCCTCCCCATCTTTGAAATCACTAGCAAGATTTAATTAAACCATTTCTCCCTTTGCACCTAGACCTTAAAACCGTCCATATGCACCTCTATGATCCTCAAGAAAAATCTTTGATATCATTCTATTTCCTTATCACTCAAACTAGTAGATAGAAAGAATATTTCCCTTCCTTTTTGTCTTGTATCTTCCCATTTAATTTCCTAGACTCCCTCCCACTCCATAATCTCGAAAATTTCAATCTCCTTCAGCACTAAAAATCGTGAGAGGCTAGGATAAAATTGAGTAAGAAAAGCAAGAAAGAAAACAAGAGAAGCAACTCCGTCTCCTCCGCGCCGTATCGTCTATTCTTTTCAATTTTCTTTCCAACGAAAACCAAGGCATGTATATGTTTTTATTGCTCTTCAATCAAGTCCTATTATCAATTATTTTTCATTACATGATTATCATTTCCCTTGTCAAAAACCAAAAATACATCAAAGAAATTTTCAGAAAAATAGCATGCAGATTTTTCGGTTTTCATGATACTTCACGGGTTGACTAGTTTTCGTTGTTGCAGGTATTGGTTCGACTTCCAGGCTCCCAAAGCTGATCCTAGGCATGTACTAGGACATGTTAGGAACACATTTGTCCAGTGGTTTTAGTCCCATGTCAGCCGAGACCAAGAAAATGGCAGCAACTCCATTTGTGTTTCAAAAAAAATCTGATGTTGCTGTCATAAGGGAATGGATTGGATCATGGCTGCCCCAGGGGCCTATAGCCATGGTTAGATCACTTCCCTAGCATGTCTAAAACGTGACTAAGTCGCCCTTTTGGTGGCTTGGTCCATGGTGCATCTATTTTTAAATCAAACGCAAGAACAGCCCCTCCCCTTCTCGGCCCCTTTGATTTTGACAGCATGTGTTGGTTCGAGTATGGTGGAATGGTGCGGATCTTGGTTGGCCTAAAGCCCTTAGCCACAGTTCACACCATGCCCCACGAAGTCTAGATCGTGCCATGGTCAATCAAATGGCCACTGGAACGAGTCGAGACAGCAAGCGAAGCAAAACACCCCTCACGCTCGCAAAGGTGCTCTCGGGTGAATCTTTTCGATTGTTACTGGAATATTTCGAATTGTGGCTGGTCTAAAGCCCTTAGCCACGGTTATAATCATTCCTTGGGATGTTGGTGAGAGTCTCTGGTCGGTGGTTCAAGCCCCAATGGCCGGTAGTCTCGAAAACGACGTAAGGAAACCAAGCGCAGCTGCTGGAATTTTCTGGACAGTAACTTGCTGCGTCGGTTCGGTGGCTCGTTCGAGTTCCTGGTTGGCTTTTAGCCTATGGCCTTGATAGTACCTCATTGATTTAGGAAGGCCATGTTTTTGGTCGTTCGTGATTCGGATCATTTTTGAGGTCGTACGAGAATTTACGGTGCGATGTGCCAAATTGACTCTCGAAAGAGCGTTTCATGTTTTGGCCTCCATTCACCTAGATTTCGTGTAGTGACCCGTTCCAGAATCACCTACTAATCAAGAACTAAGCATGCGATTAACTTAATTAAAAACAATCAGAAATAAAGGCGGAAAACTGTCACCAAAAGATAGTTATACAACCCAATCGAAAATCCAGGACAACTCAACTAAAATGAAATATACGGTACAACCATATCGAATCAAAAAGATACCGAAGAACTAAACCAACCAGCTACTCAACGTCCTCCTCCTCCTCCTCCTGAGCTGTCCAACCTGAGGCCTGCCCCGTGGGAATGGGGTGTCCAAGATAAACAAAACCGAGGACATGAGCGATAAGAACGCCCAGTACAAAAGCATGAGTATACAAACCTATATGAAATGCACATGCTATGATATGATACCAGGGTAGTCAAGAAACAGGAGTAACAAAGGATCTCAATATGCTCAGTCTAGAGGCGCCAAGTGGATAGTGCCGCGCGGTACTCCTCTGGGTCACTGCATCCACTACAAGAACAGACGTGGACCAAAAATGTCCCGGATCACCGAAGCCCTCCCGACCCGTCGGCCACTGTGTACTCTCGGTGTCCATGCGTCCACAAGACAAGACAGGGCTGAGCGGCCCCACAAGATATAGCTTATCTCGAAAGAGATACAGCTCAACAGTAAATGCTATCTCGAAGGAGATACGGCTCAACATGAAATGCAACATGCATCATACAGCGTGACATAATAGCATGCATCATATGACATATATCAATGCACCACATAATCATGCAACACATATAAGAATGTATACTCGACCAGGATATCTCGGATAGTACTTTCGTACCTCTATCATAGCAAGCCTAGCCTTACGCAGCAGCGCTAATCAGGTCTAGAACAAGCTTATGCATCAAAAGCACCCAATGAACAATACTACCATGCTCAACTATCAAAACCAGTACTCCCTAGTACTATCAAAGGTTTAGGGTTTACCTTCGTCCGTCGACAGCCCTTTGATGTCGATTGCCTCGTAACTCAGGCGTCGCTACACTACCAATCCTGGCAGCTCTTGGCTATCGCTCGACCGGCAACTAACCCTAGAAACCTTCCAAATCTCTCAAATATGAGACACAACTCAAGGATTGTCAATACAAAATGAGGAAATCCGAGCACTATTTATAGGCTATGTTCGGATCCACCGAACCCACTTCGGAACGTCCGAACTCCTACGTGTCCATCAGCTCTTGACACCTCACGATCGGATCCACCGAACCTACACATCGGAACGTCCGAACTCCCACGTGTCCATCGGCTCTTGACACCTCATGATCGGATCCACCGAACCTACACTTCGGAACGTCCGAACTCCCACGTGTCCATAGACTCTTGACACCTCATGATCGGATCCACCGAACTCACTTCGGATCGTCCGAACTCTTCGGTGCTACCGAACCATCTTCGGTCCGTCCGATTATGACCACGGTCAAAATTACACATTAAACCTTCTTAATCACCATTAATCCGTTAATTACCCAATCTGGAATTCGGGCTACTACATTTCGGCCCTCACCATTTTAGGAGCATAAGTTATAATTTTAAGTGTATTTTAATCATGACTATACGTTGGTTCAGTGTTGGTTCGGGTTGGCTCGGAGTCATGATTAAATACGAAGTCGTTGATCGTCATCGTCGCATTTTTTGAACTTAATTGCATACTGTGGTCAAGTAAAAGCTATTGCATATTTTTCATGGCATACTTAGGTTGCAGCGAGCCTGGGAACGATCCAATCCATGTGGGAAAATAATACATGATACTTCTTTTTGCCATTTAATTATATTATGTGCATAAAAATAGAAAATACTTATTTTTGAGATTTATGCGATATTGCTTGTGGTCGATTCACTATCATGGGAGCATTATTTTACCTGGTAGCCAGTTACCGGTCAGTTCAGTTTGGTACCCCCGGTAGCCAGTTACCGGTCAGTTCAGTTTGGTACCACCCGGTCGCCAGTGATCAGACAGTTCAGTTCAGTGCAGGGGCCACTTGCGTAGACCATAATCTCAACAGAAAATTATTATATTTTATTTCAGTACAGGGCTCCAAGGAGCAAACATTTTTACTATGATTTTTCAGTTCAGTTATGCACGTATTATAATTGCTCAGTTCAAGTTATTTTCAGTATGCCCCATGACACGATATTATATCCCATACAAGTTTTAATATAGTATTTACTCGTTATCTACGATATATGCATGCTGAGTCTTTAGGCTCACTAGACTTGATTGTTGTATGTACTGATGAGCATGGGGCCGAGGGCGGGGACCAGTGAGCCAGCTTGGATCGGCAGTAGTGGCACCCGAGGACCTCATTTACAGTACTTACCGCTTTATGCAAACATTTTTATCAATTGTTGGATATTCTTAAATTGTTATTTTTGCAAACAAATATTTCCTTCCGCTGCCCTTTTTGAATATCAAACTTTGTTTATCGGATTAGTTATGAATGAGACATTTTTATTATTTAAAAAGAAAATTTTTAATTTTCCGCAAATTTTCAAGCACGAATATTAGAGGCTGTTACAGTTGGTATCAGAGCATATGTTCTTGTAAATGGTTACACTACTACTGACCACGAGAAGCTCACGAAGTCACGTCTTCGGTCTGTAAGTTTTTACATTTCACCATTTTATTTAAAGCATGGATTATTCAACAACATGTCTTCATGAAATGTGTATTACGTCCAGATTTTCATTGTTCAGTATTTGGATTTAAATAAATTATGGAATTATGCACGTTAGTTAAGTATGGGTTATGTATGGAACAGTATGCCCCCTAGACGCCAATTTGGACGCCCGAGAGGTGGCGAGGAGCGTCGTCATGAAGACGTTGAGGATCGTAGGCGGGAGGAAGACTTACCTCCACCCCCTCCGCCTGATATGAATGCCCAGATGCTAGCTGGGATGACACAATTCTTCGCACAGTTTGGGGAACAATGCCGTTGCCGCTGCCGCAGCCAGGCCGACAGGGCCCGAGGCTGTCTATGAGAGGTTTGTGAAGATGCGTCCGAAGGAGTTTTCTGGGACGTCTGACCCCATGATTGCCGAGGGATGGATCAAATCCCTCGAGGTTATCTTCGAGTTCATGGAACTTGGAGATGCAGACAGAGTCCGATGTGCCACCTACTTATTCAGTGGAGATGACCGCTTATGGTGGGAAGGAGCGTCAGTAGCCTTGAACTTGGCTACGCTGACATGGACGCGTTTCACGGAGGTCTTCTACTCAAAATATTTTGCCGAGGAAGTGTGCACTAGGTTGACCACCGAGTTCATGAGTTTGAGATAGGGTGATATGACGGTTACGGAGTTCATCCGTAAGTTCGAGAGGGGCTGTCAATTTGTGCCCCTGATCGCGAACGATGCTAAAGCCAAGATGATGCATTTGCTGGTGGGTCTACGGCCGATCTTGCGCCGTGATGTTATGGTGTCTGACCCTACTACTTATGAGGTCGCAGTCTCCAAAGCTCTAGCCGCAGAGCAGGATCTGCGGGATATCGAGAGGGATCGCCAGGGCAAGCGCCCAGTCCAGGTACCACACCGTACTCATCCTCATCAACATCAGCAGCAAAACAAGAGGCCATTTCATGGGCCGCCTAGAAATAGAGGCCAGCAGCAGCGAGGACGCCCAGCCCCGAGGACTTTTGAGCACCCAGTCTGTCCCAGGTGCTCACGCCGCCATCCTGGAGCATGTATGTCTGGCTCAGGGAAGTGTTTTAAGTGTGGCAGCCCAGACCACATGTTGCTGCAGTGCCCTCAGAGGAATCTGCCTACCCAAGGCAGAGTTTTTGCTCTCCATGCCGCGGAAACGAACCCGGAGACTATGTTGATGACAGGTACCTTTAAGCTTTAAGTTATTATTCGAATTTCAGCGTTTTGGGAACCGGAATTAAGATTTTTTTTTGAACTTAGAACTGTTATAGGATTGCATGCTCTACTCAGAATTATTTTGGGGATTTAATTTAGAAGAACTTTGACCTTTGCATGTCAATAAGTTTAGTCCTTGTAACTATTGGATTCAACTTAAAGTTTCGATTTTTCAGGGAGAATTTTTATATCTGGTTCCGCTACTAAGGCCTTGATAGATTCAGGGGCCACTCACTCGTTTATTTCGGAGGTCTTTGCGAACTTTCTCAAGATCAAGACCATTGGGTTAGACATAGCCTTTTCAGTAGTGTTACCGTCAGGCGAGGAGATGGCAGCTACCAATGTTATCCGAGATATAGATCTTGAGTTGCATGGTATTCTAGTTTATGCGGATCTGATCGTGCTACCGATGCCAGAATTTGACATCATCCTGGGGATGGACTGGCTATTGAGGAACCGAGTATTGATAGACTTCCAGCGGAGATCAATTCTAGTCCGACCGCCTGGAATGGAGCAGTTCTTATTTGAGCCGGACATGTACTTTCCTTTACCGCGCATTATTCCATATGTTCAGGCTAGGAATCTCATGCATAGAGGGTGTCGGGCGTTTCTAGCAACCTTTGTAACGGTCCCCGAGGAACCCAACCAGTCAGCCTCAGATGTTCCGATTGTCAGAGATTTCTTAGACGTTTTTCCCGAAGACGTCTCTAGTATGCCACCCGAGAGAGAGGTGGAGTTTTTTATTGAGCTTATGCCAGGTATGGCTCCGATCTCCAAAGCGCCGTACCGATTAGCACTGACAGAGTTCGCAGAGCTTAAGAAGCAGATTCAGGAACTACTCGACAAGGAGTTCATTCACCCGAGTTTTTCACCTTGGGGCGTGCCAGTCTTGTTTGTTAAGAAAAAGGATGGCTCTATGAGGCTTTGTATTGACTACCGGGAGTTGAACGGGGTTACAGTGAAGAAAAAATACCCACTTCCGAGGATTGAGGATCTGTTTGACCAGTTGCAGGGAGCTTCGATTTTCTCCAAGATTGATCTGCGTTCAGGTTATCACCAGTTGAGGGTGAAGGACGCCGATGTTTCGAAGACAGCTTTCAGGACTCGTTATGGCCACTACGAGTTCCTTGTGATGCCGTTCGGTCTGACGAATGCGCCAGCGATCTTCATGGATCTCATGAATCGCGTATTTCAGCCGTACCTCTACTAGTTTGTGATAGTATTCATAGACGACATTCTCGTCTACTCCAAGAATCAGGAGGATCACAGCAGACATCTGACCACAGTGCTGCAGACCTTGCAGAAGCACGAGTTATTCGCAAAGTTCAGTAAGTGCAAATTCTGTTTAGAGAAGGTGGCATTCTTAGGCAACATTGTTTCTAGCAGTGGCATTGAGGTAGACCCAGCGAAAGTCGCTGCAGTCAGAGATTGGTTTGTGCCGCAGAATGCATCTGAGATCCGCAGTTTTCTTGGGCTAGCAGGATATTATCGAAAGTTCATTAAGGGATTCTCTTCTGTTGCCGTTCCACTCACAGCACTGACAAAGAAGAATGTGAAGTATGTGTGGAGCGAGCAGTGTCAGAAGAGATTCGATACTTTGAAGCAAGCTCTTATCTCAGCACCAGTATTGGCAATGCCGTCAGGGCCCGGTGAGTTTGTGTTATATACCGATGCTTCGAAGCTCGGTTTAGGTGCAGTTTTGATCCAACATGGGAAGGTGATAGCGTATGCGTCTCGTCAGCTGAAAACTCATGAGAAGAATTACCCTTGTAGTAGCCCGAATGCCGAATTGGGTAATTAACGGATTAATGGTGATTAATCATGATCGGAAGGTCCGAAGATGGTTCGGAAGCACCGAAGAGTTCGGCAGGTCCGAAGTGAGTTCGGTGGATCCGATCATTAGGTGTCAAGAGTTGATCGACACGTGGGAGTTCGGACGTTCCGAAGTGTAGGTTCGGTGGATCCGATCATGAGGTGTCAAGAGCAGCTGGACACGTGCATGTTCGGACGGTCCGAAGTGTATGATCGGAGGATCCGATCATGAGCTGTCAAGAGCCAATGGACACGTAGCGTTCGGACGTTCCGAAGTGGTGTTCGGAGGATCCGAACATGGCCTATAAATAGTGGTCGGATTTCCTCATTTTGACTCGCCAATTCAGAGAGTTCCATAGCATTTCAGTCGTTTCTGACAGGTTCTAGTCTTGTTCCGAGATTTGGGCACTAGCGGGGAGCTGCTGGTCTTGTAGCAGAGCTGTGCTCTAGTTGGGAGCTAGCGGCATCAGCGGGCTAGCGACGGACGAAGGTTTGGAATTTTATCAGTATTTATCTCAGGATTATCTAGTTAAGTCTGGTAGATAAGTTTAGTGATGGTTTTCACTTGATGAATAGGCTTGGATTAGACCTGTTGTCTGGTTGTTCCAGTGGATTAGGATTGCTGTGATAGAGGTACGAAAGTACTATCCGAGATATCCTGGTTGAGTATACATTCATATATGTGTTGCATGATTATGTGGTGCATTGATATATGTCATATGATGCATGCTATTATGTCACGTTTATTACTGCACGTTGCATTTCATGTTGAGCCGTATCTCCTTCGAGATAGCCTTTGCTGTTGAGCTGTATCTCTTTCGAGATAAGCTATATCTTGGGGCCGCTCAGCCCTGTCTTGTGGACGCATGGACACCGAGAGTACACAGTGGCCGACGGGTCGGGAGGGCTTCGGTGGTCCGGGACATTTTAGGTCCACGTCTGTCTTGTAGTGGATGCAGTGACCCAGAGGTTGGACCGCGCGGCACTATCCACTTGGCGCCTCTAGACTGAGCATTGTTGAGATCCTTTTGTGATTCCTGTTTCTTGACTACCCCGGTATCATGATCATAGCATGTGCATTTCATATAGGTCTGTATACTCATACTTTTGTACTGGGCGTTCTTATCGCTCACGTCCTCGGTTTTGTTTATCTTGGACACCCCATTCCCTCGGGGCAGGTCTCAGGTTGGATGGTTCCGGAGGAGCAGGAGGAGGACGTTGAGTAGCCGGTTGGTTTAGTTTCGGTATCATTTGATTCGATATGGTTGTACCAGATATTCTTTACCTTATTTTGAGTTGTTCTAGAGTTCGTTTGGGTTGTATAACTATCAGTTGTTAGTTGTTTCCGCTATTATCTCTGATTAGTAATTATTAAGTTAATTGCATGCTTAGTTTTCAATTAGTAGGTGATTCTGGAACGGGTCACTACATTTATGGTATCAGAGCATGCGTAGGATTTTGGGATATAGATTTTGTTTTGGGATTTCCGTTGACCATTTTTCCCTATTCTATCTTGTAGCGATGGCTGACCATTTTGATGACGGGAGTAGTCAGGGGAGTGTAGGTCGATGGGGTGACCAGGATGATCTTAGGCGTCACCATGAGCATCGTCATCGTCGGGATGGTCCTAGGCGTTTCGATATGCATCGTTTCATGCAGATGGGGCCTAAGCCTTTAGTTGGCGGTGAGACTCCCGATGATGCGGAGGATTGGTTAGAGCGCATGGAGAGTTGTTTCCGCGCATTCCAGTGCACCGATGAGCAGAAGATGGAGACCCTTAGTTTTCTTCTTGAGGGCCGTGCTCGCAGGTGGTGGCGATCGACTTCTGCGCCGATAGTTCAGTCTCAGGGTAGAGCGACTTGGGTCGATTTCCGTGCAGCGTTCATGCAGCTGTACTTTCCTCCAGCCCTTCGCCAGGCCAAGACGATTGAGCTCTTGAACCTGAAGCAGGGGAGTATGTCTGTTGATGAGTATCAGCAGAAATTCTTTGAGTTATTACCCTTCGCTCCTCATATCAGTGGCAGTTCTGAGGCCAAGTATGATCATTTCCTCCAGGGCCTTAATCAGGAGATCTTTGATCGAGTCACTGTCTGTGATAATCCTACTTCGTACGATGGGTTGGTGAACCGGTGTCGTCAAGCAGAGATCAGTCTCCAGCGTGGTAGGGCTATTCTTTCTTCTAGACCTCCGAGTACTTTGAGGCCTCGATCTCAGTCGTTCAAGAAATCTGGTTCGTCTTCTTCTGGATCTAGATCTCGATCTAGCGGTGTTTTCCGCTTTGGTAAGAAGAAGGAGTCTTGTGCGCATTGTGGGAAGAACCATCCATCAGAGCAATGCCGAGTAGCCGCAGGAGCTTGTTATCAGTGCGGAGAGATGGGGCATATTAAGAAGAATTGTCCTCAGTTGCGAGGTGGAGCAGGATCTGATTCTGGATCTCAGGCGACTGTTCAGCAGAGGAGGCAGGGTCAGGCAGTGGGTAGTTCGAATCTTCGACCTCGTGCCCAAGGTCAAGTTTTTGCGTTGAACCAGGATCAGGCTGCAGACGAGACCGAGAGAGTCATAGCAGGTACTTTTTGTTTATGCGGTATTCCTGCTTTTGTTCTTATAGATACCGGAGCATCTCATTCATTCATTTCTGCACGATTCGTTAAACGTCATAAGTTACCGTATGTTTCTCTAGACGTCATTCTTTCTGTTTCTACCCCGATGGGTCATTCGGTTTTAGCCAAGCGTCTAGTGATGGGTTGTCCTTTAGATTTTGAGGGTAACGAGTTGACTGCGAATCTTATGATTCTGGAGATGGAAGATTTTGATTGTATTTTGGGTATAGACATTTTGACTACCTACCGAGCTACTGTGGATTGTTACCAGAAGCTTGTTCAGTTTCGTACGACTGAGAGCTCTAGTTGGTTTTTCTATGGTGAGGGAGCGCGACCTCCGATGCCAGTAGTATCTGCTCTGAAAGCCTGTCGTGCTTTAGAGGCGGGCGGGGAAGGCTACCTCATCTATACAATTGATACGTCCACAGGTAGTGTTGGTATAGAGGATATTCCAGTGGTTTGTGAATTTCCTGATGTATTTCCAGAAGAGATTCCTGGTTTTCCTCCGGTTAGAGAGGTGGAGTTTGGCATTGAATTAATGCCAGGGACTGCACCGATTTCTCGTGCCCCCTATCGTCTGGCTCCGTCAGAGATGAGAGAGCTGAAGCAGCAATTGCAGGATCTTCTTGATAAGGGTTATATTCGCCCGAGTGTTTCGCCTTGGGGAGCTCCAGTCTTGTTTGTCAAGAAGAAGGATGGATCGATGCGGTTGTGCATTGATTATCGCCAGCTGAATCGGGTGACGATCAAAAACAAGTACCCATTACCCCGTATTGATGACTTGTTCGATCAGCTTCAGGGTACTTCTGTTTACTCCAAGATCGACTTGCGATCAGGTTATCATCAGATGAGAGTCAGAGATGATGATATTTCCAAGACTGCATTTCGTACTCGTTATGGGCATTACGAGTTTCTAGTTATGCCATTCGGATTGACGAATGCGCCAGCGGTGTTCATGAATCTGATGAACCGAGTCTTCCGAGATTTTCTGGATCAGTTTGTGGTGGTTTTCATTGACGATATCTTGATCTATTCTCATAGTGTGGAAGAGCATGTCCAGCACTTGAGGATTGTGTTGCAGATTCTTCGCGAGAAGCAATTGTATGCTAAGCTGAGTAAGTGCGAGTTCTGGATTGATCGTGTAGTATTCCTTGGTCATGTGATTTCCAAGGAAGGAATTTCTGTGGATCCCAGCAAGATTGAGGCAGTGCTAAATTGGTCACGACCTACGACGGTGGCTGAGATCCGTAGTTTTCTAGGTCTAGCAGGGTATTATCGTCGCTTCATCGTGAATTTCTCCCAGGTAGCTAGACCTTTGACGCAACTTACTCGGAAGGATGTTCCATTTGAGTGGTCATCTGAGTGCGAAGATAGTTTCAGAGAGCTTCGTCGACTTCTGACTTCTGCACCTGTTTTGGCGTTACCGTCAGGATCTGATGGTTTCAGTGTTTACACCGATGCCTCTTCTCAAGGCTTAGGGTGTGTGTTGACGCAAAACGGTCATGTGATTGCTTATGCTTCCAGACAGCTGAAATCTCACGAGGAGAAGTATCCTACTCATGATCTAGAGTTGGCAGCTATTGTGTTCGCGCTGAAGATTTGGCGTCATTACTTGTACGGGGTTAAGTTTGAAATCTTTACTGATCATAAGAGTCTGAAATATCTGTTCACTCAGGCTGAGTTGAACATGAGGCAACGTCGTTGGATGGATTTGCTGAAAGATTATGACTGCGAGATCAAGTACCATCCAGGATCTGCAAATCTCACAGCTGATGCTCTTAGTCGCAAAGTGAGAGTTTCTGCACTTCAGACCAGTGCTATGATTAGTACTATTCAGGATTGTTGTTCGTTGGGATTTAATTTCAAACATCGGAAAGGTATGGAGAGCATTCGTGTTGCTACCATTTTATCTGAGCCAGCCTTGTTCGCTCGGATTCGAGATGCTCAGATGTCTGATCTCAAGACTCAGAGATTAGCTCGGTTAGCGGGTGGAGATAGCGGTTTCCATTATCAGTCTAATGGTCTTCTGTGTTTGTCTAATCGAGTTGTAGTACCAGAAGATGATAATTTGAGGGAGGAGATCTTATCTCATGCTCATCGAAGAAAGTTGAGTATTCATCCAGGAAGTAATAAGATGTATAAAGACTTGAGGACACGATTTTGGTGGAAAGGGATGAAGCGCAGTGTTTATCAGTTTGTTTCCAAGTGTCTTGTTTGTCAACAGGTTAAGGCAGAGCACCGTCGACCTGGAGGATTATTGTTGAATCTACCTATTCCTGAATGGAAGTGGGAGCATATCGCGATGGATTTCATTACTCACTTGCCATTATCGTCGAGGAATAGTGACGCTATTTGGGTAGTGGTGGATCGACTCACCAAGTCTGCTCATTTTCTGTCTTATAACCGGGATTTCACTTTCGATCGTATGGCTCGATTGTACATTCAGGAGATTGTACGTTTGCATGGAGTGCCTGTCAGTATTGTCAGTGACAGAGATCCTCGTTTTACCTCACGGTTTTGGGGTAGTTTCCAGTCAGTTTTGGGTACTACACTGAGTCTGAGTACTGCTTATCATCCGGAGACTGACGGTCAGTCAGAGAGGACTATCCGTACGCTTGAGGATATGTTGCGAGCCTGTGTTATGGATTTCGGACCCGCTTGGCAGGATCATTTGCCTTTGATTGAGTTCGCGTACAACAACAGCTACCATCGTAGTATTGGTATGGCACCATTTGAGGCGTTGTATGGGCGACGTTGTCGTACTCCTTTATTCTGGGACGAAGTTGGTGAACGACATGTTGAGGGACCGGAGTTAGTCCAGCAGGCTATTGATAAAGTTGCAGTAATCAAGAAGAGGATTAAGATTGCCCAGGATCGACAGGCTAGTTATGCGAACACCAAGCGGCGACCTCTTTATTTCCAGCCAGGTGAGAAAGTGTTTCTCCGAGTTTCGCCTTTTCGCAGGATTTTGAGATTTGGTCTCAAGGGTAAGCTATCTCCGAGATTCATTGGTCCTTTTGAGATTCTAGAATGTGTGGGAGATTTAGCTTACAGGTTAGCATTACCTCCGTATTTGTCCGGTATTCATGATGTGTTCCACGTATCTTTGTTGAGACGATACGTAGCAGATGAGTCTCACATCTTGCATCCCTCTGAAGTTCAACTTGAATCAGATTTGTCTTACGTGGAGCGACCAGTTCAGATTCTCGATCGCAAAGACAAGGTGTTGCGGAATAAGATCATTCCTCTTGTCTTAGTACAGTGGCAGCGCAGAGGCACTGAAGAAGCCACTTGGGAGTTAGAGAGTCGTATGCGTTCAGAACATCCAGAGCTCTTTTGAGTTTTGCTTTGTATATGTTTGTGTTTTTCAATTGTAATCGAGATATCAGTTGTATTCAACAACAATTGAGATATAATAGCGATGTTGTTATTTCGTTTTGTTCATTCTCTAAGCCTGATTTCGAGGACGAAATCTTTTAAGGGGTGGAGAATGTAGTAGCCCGAATGCCGAATTGGGTAATTAACGGATTAATGGTGATTAATCATGATCGGAAGGTCCGAAGATGGTTCGGAAGCACCGAAGAGTTCGGCAGGTCCGAAGTGAGTTCGGTGGATCCGATCATTAGGTGTCAAGAGTTGATCGACACGTGGGAGTTCGGACGTTCCGAAGTGTAGGTTCGGTGGATCCGATCATGAGGTGTCAAGAGCAGCTGGACACGTGCATGTTCGGACGGTCCGAAGTGTATGATCGGAGGATCCGATCATGAGCTGTCAAGAGCCAATGGACACGTAGCGTTCGGACGTTCCGAAGTGGTGTTCGGAGGATCCGAACATGGCCTATAAATAGTGGTCGGATTTCCTCATTTTGACTCGCCAATTCAGAGAGTTCCATAGCATTTCAGTCGTTTCTGACAGGTTCTAGTCTTGTTCCGAGATTTGGGCACTAGCGGGGAGCTGCTGGTCTTGTAGCAGAGCTGTGCTCTAGTTGGGAGCTAGCGGCATCAGCGGGCTAGCGACGGACGAAGGTTTGGAATTTTATCAGTATTTATCTCAGGATTATCTAGTTAAGTCTGGTAGATAAGTTTAGTGATGGTTTTCACTTGATGAATAGGCTTGGATTAGACCTGTTGTCTGGTTGTTCCAGTGGATTAGGATTGCTGTGATAGAGGTACGAAAGTACTATCCGAGATATCCTGGTTGAGTATACATTCATATATGTGTTGCATGATTATGTGGTGCATTGATATATGTCATATGATGCATGCTATTATGTCACGTTTATTACTGCACGTTGCATTTCATGTTGAGCCGTATCTCCTTCGAGATAGCCTTTGCTGTTGAGCTGTATCTCTTTCGAGATAAGCTATATCTTGGGGCCGCTCAGCCCTGTCTTGTGGACGCATGGACACCGAGAGTACACAGTGGCCGACGGGTCGGGAGGGCTTCGGTGGTCCGGGACATTTTAGGTCCACGTCTGTCTTGTAGTGGATGCAGTGACCCAGAGGTTGGACCGCGCGGCACTATCCACTTGGCGCCTCTAGACTGAGCATTGTTGAGATCCTTTTGTGATTCCTGTTTCTTGACTACCCCGGTATCATGATCATAGCATGTGCATTTCATATAGGTCTGTATACTCATACTTTTGTACTGGGCGTTCTTATCGCTCACGTCCTCGGTTTTGTTTATCTTGGACACCCCATTCCCTCGGGGCAGGTCTCAGGTTGGATGGTTCCGGAGGAGCAGGAGGAGGACGTTGAGTAGCCGGTTGGTTTAGTTTCGGTATCATTTGATTCGATATGGTTGTACCAGATATTCTTTACCTTATTTTGAGTTGTTCTAGAGTTCGTTTGGGTTGTATAACTATCAGTTGTTAGTTGTTTCCGCTATTATCTCTGATTAGTAATTATTAAGTTAATTGCATGCTTAGTTTTCAATTAGTAGGTGATTCTGGAACGGGTCACTACAACCCTACCCATGATCTAGAGTTGGCAGCCGTAGTATTCGCCCTGAAGATCTGGAGGCATTATTTGTATGGAGAGAAGTGCCAGATCTTTACCGACCACAAGAGCCTCAAGTATTTCTTTACGCAGAAGGAGCTGAATATGCGTCAGAGGCGTTGGTTGGAGCTTGTGAAGGATTATGACTGTGACATTAGCTACCACCCGGGTAAAGTTAATGTAGTGGCGGATGCATTGAGCAGAAAAGTCGCAGTGATGGCTCATCTGACAGTTTCGAGACCTCTTCAGCTTGAGATGCAGAGGTTTGATCTTGAAACTTATCCTCAAGGTAGAGTTCCCCGTCTATCTACTTTGACGATTCAGTCCTCTCTTCTTGACCGTATTCGCAGTGGTCAGTCAGCAGATGAGCAGTTGGCCAAGTGGAAGTAGAGAGATGAGGCCAAGGGCAGTGTCTTGTATTCAGCCAGTGATGGTATTGTGAGGTACCGAGACAGGATATGGGTTCCTAGCAGTGATTCTATCCGAGCAGATATTCTATCAGAATCCCACATGTCCCCGTACTCTATTCATCCAGGGAGTACAAAGATATACCGAGATTTGCAGTCGTTGTATTGGTGGCCAGGGATGAAGAAAGACATTTGGTGATTTTTATCCGAGTGTATGACTTGCCAGTTAGTGAAGGCCGAGCATCAGAGACCAGCATGTTTGCTCAAGCCTCTTCCTATTCCCGAGTGGAAGTGGGAGAATGTTACCATGGACTTTGTGACCGGATTGCCGAGGTCAGCCAGAGGATCGAATGCCATCTGGGTGATTGTTGATCGTTTTACCAAATCAGCGCATTTCTTGCCTATTAAGACGACTTTCACCATGATTCAGTATGCAGAGTTGTACATCCGGGAGATAGTCCGACTCCATGGTATTCCAGTTTCTATCGTATCTGACAGAGACCCTAGATTCACTTCCGCATTCTGGAAGAGTTTGCATTCGGCAATGGGTATGAAGCTGCTGTTTAGCACAGCTTTCCATCCGCAGACAGATGGACAGTCAGAGCGAGTCATCCATATTTTGGAGGATCTTCTCCGTGCTTGCGTCATTGATTTCTCTGGGAGTTGGGAGTCGAACTTGCGATTGGTAGAGTTCACCTATAACAACAGTTTCCAGTCGTCTATAGGTATGGCTCCGTATGAAGCATTGTATGGCCGTAAGTATAGATCTCATGTTCATTGGGATGAAGTAGGAGAGAGAGCAGAGTTGGGTCCAGAGATTATTCAGCAGGCTACCGATGTAGTAGTCAAGATCCGTGATAGGATGAGGACCGCTCAGAGTCGGCAGAAGAGTTATGCGGATCAGCGGAGGAGAGATTTAGAGTTTGCAGTGGGCGACCATGTTTTTGTGAAGGTAGCACCTATGAAAGGTGTCATGCGATTTGGGAAGAAAGGAAAGCTCAGTCCGAGATTCATTGGACCATTCGAGATCCTTGACAGAGTTGGGACGCTAGCTTATCGTGTTGCTCTTCCACCGAATCTGGTCGGAGTACACAATGTGTTCCACGTCTCCATGTTGAGGAAGTACATGGGAAATCCTTCGCATGTCTTGGATTTTGAGCCGTTGCAGCTTACCCCGAACCTGTCTTATGAGGAGAGGCCAGTGCAGATCCTAGACAGACAGGAGAAGAAGCTTCGGAACAAGTTGGTTAAGCGAGTCAAAGTCAAATGGCTCAACCATTCAGAGTAGGAAGCTACATGGGAGTCTGAGCCAGAAATGAGGAGTCGGTACCCCGAGTTATTCGGTGATTTCTAATTTCGAGGACAAAATTTCTTTTAAGGAGGGGAGATTTGTAGAACCCGTAATTAGACTGCGTATAAGCCATGCATAATTCTAGTATTTTAAATTAAATTGACTTCATTGCATGAGTATTTAAATGCTTTCTTTGAAGTTAATTATTTTATTCAGTAGTTTAGATTTTATTCTTTTCAATTAATTGAGTGAGGCCGGACCGGAGTTGGAGTAAAGAGATAAAATTTATTAGTAAGAAAACATTTTCTAAAATTTATTTAAGATAAATAATAAGTAAATTTATTGTAAAAGAAGGTTTAAGAAATTATTTAAATAAGTGGAGATAACTAGTAAATAGAGTTCAATAATTAATTCCTTAATTCTTTTAAATATTTAATGAGTAGATAAAACACTAAAGAGTTAAAATACAATATTCAAGAAATATTTTTCCCTCCCCTTTTATTTTAATTTTCGGCCCCTTTAATTTAATTTAAAAATTAGTTAACAACTCAATTCCTTGATCCCTTCCTTATCCATTTTCGGGAGATAAATTTCTCACCATTTTTAATCCACATTTAATTGATAACTAAGCAATATTCCATCTCATTTGGTTGATAAGAAAATCGGCCCTCTCCCCATTTTAAAAGATTTGATTGTGATTTTCAACTCATTCTTTAATTATCCCCCTTAACTTTTCTAGATAGATATATCCTCCCGTCTTTGAAATCACTAGCAAGATTTAATTAAACCATTTCTCCCTTTGCACCTAGACCTTAAAATCTTCCATATGCACCTCTAGGATCCTCAAGAAAAATATTTGATATCATTCTATTTCTTTATCACTCAAACTAGTAGATAGAAAGAATATTTCCCTTCCCTTTTGTCTTGTATCTTCCCATTTAATTTCATAGACTCCCTCCCACTCCATAATCTCGAAAATTTCAGTCTCCTTCAGCACTAAAAATCGTGAGAGGCTAGGGTAAAATTGAGGAAGAAAAGCAAGAAAGAAAACAAGAGAAGCAACTCCATCTCCTCCACGTCGTATCGTCTATTCTTTTCGTTTTTCTTTCAAACGAAAACCAAGGCATGTATATGTTTTTATTGCTCTTCAATCAAGTCCTATTATCAATTATTTTTCATTACCTGATCATCATTTCCCTTGTCAAAAACCGAAAATACATCAAACAAATTTTCAAAAAAATAGCATGCAGATTTTTCGGTTTTCATGATACTTCACGGGTTGGCTAGTTTTCGTTGTTGCAGGTATTGGTTCGACTTCCAGGCTCCCAAAGCTGATCCTAGGCATGTACTAGGACATGTTAGGAACACATTTGTCCAGTGGTTTGAGTCCCATGTCATCCGCGACCAAGAAAATGGCAGCAACTCCATTTGTGTCCATTTGTGTTTCAAAAAAAATCTGATGTTGCAGTCATAAGGGAATGGATCGGATCATGGCTGTGCCAGGGGCCTATAGCCATGGTTAGATCACTTCCCTAGCATGTCTAAAATGTGACTAAGTCGCCCTTTTGGTGGTTTGGTCCATGGTGCATCGATTTTTAAATCAAACGCAAGAACAGCCCCTCCCCTTCTCGGCCCCTTTGATTTTGACAGCATGTGTTGGTTCGAGTATGGTGGAATGGTGCGGATCTTGGTTGGCCTAAAGCCCTTAGCCACGGTTCACACCATGTCCCACAAAGTCTAGGTCATGCCATGGTTGATCAAATGGCCACTGGAACGAGTCGAGACAGCAAGCGAAGCAAAACACCCCTCACGCTCGCAAAGGTGCTCTCGGGTGAATCTTTTCGATTGTTGCTGAATATTTCGAATTGTGGCTGGTCTAAAGCCCTTAGCCATGGTTATAATCATTCCTTGGGATGTTGGTGAGAGTCTCTGGTCGGTGGTTCAAGCCCCAATGGCCGGTAGTCTCGAAAACGACGTAAGGAAACCAAGCGCAGCTGCTGGAATTTTCTGGACAGTAACTTGCTGCGTCGGTTCGGTGGCTCGTTCGAGTTCCTGGTTGGCTTTTAGCCTATGGCCTTGACAGTACCTCATTGAGTTAGGAAGGCCATGTTTTTGGCCGTTCGTGATTCGGATCATTTTTTAGGTCGTACGAGAATTTACGGTGCGATGTGCCAAATTGACTCTCGAAAGAGCGTTTCATGTTTTGGCCTCCATTCACCTAGATTTCGGCCCTCACCATTTTAGGAGCATAAGTTCATAATTTTAAGTGTATTTTAATCATGACTATACATTGGTTCAGTGTTGGTTCGGGTTGGCTCGGAGTCATGATTAAATACGAAGTCGTTGAGCGTCATCGTCGCATTTTTTGAACTTAATTGCATAATGTGGTCAAGTAAAAGCTATTGCATATTTTTCATGGCATACTTATGTTGCAGCAAGCCTGGGAACAATCCAATCCATGTGGGAAAATAATACAGGGTACTTCTTTTTGCCATTTAATTTTATTATGTGCATAAAAATAGAAAATACTTATTTTTGAGATTTATGCGATATTGCTTGTGGTCAATTCACTATCATGGGAGCATTATTTTACCCAGTAGCCAGTTACCGGTCAGTTCAGTTTGGTACCCCCGGTAGCCAGTTACCGGTCAGTTCAGTTTGGTACCACCCGGTCGCCAGTGATCGGACAGTTCAGTTCAGTGCAGGGGCCACTTGCGTAGACCATAATTTCAACAGAAAATTATTACATTTTATTTCAGTACAGGGCTCCAAGGAGCAAACATTTTTACTATGATTTTTCAGTTCAGTTATGCACGTATTATAATTGCTCAGTTCAAGTTATTTTCAGTATGCCCCATGACACGATATTATATCCCATGCAAGTTTTAATATAGTATTTACTCGTTATCTATGATATATGCATGCTGAGTCTTTAGGCTCACTAGACTTGATTGTTGTAGGTACTGATGAGCATGGGGCCGAGGGCGGGGACCAGTGAGCCAGCTTGGTTCGGCAGTAGTGGCACCCGAGGACCTCATTTACAGCACTTACCTCTTTATGCAAACATTTTTATCAATTGTTGGATATTCTTAAATTGTTATTTTTGCAAACAAATATTTCCTTCCGCTGCCATTTTTGAATATCAAACTTTGTTTATCGGTTTAGTTATGAATGAGACATTTTTATTATTTAAAAAGAAAATTTTTAAATTTCCGCAAATTTTCAAGCACGAATATTAGAGGCCGTTACATGCGCGCACCTCTTCCGCGCATATGCGCGAGGTTCTCTGGACATCACATTTCCAAGCGCACACACTCGCGCATATGCGCGCACACTCCTCGCGCATATGCGCGAGGTTCTGTGCCCATCTCGAGCATATGCACCTGGCTGGGTCGCGCATATGCGCGAGAACTCATCCTCGCACATATTTCCAATCTTCTTCCCGCCTATCCCGGTCTAATCCGTTCCATCTATAATCACATCAATTAATCAACAAATCATTTCAGATTAACAACACATCAAATTTCGGCATTACATTTCTCCCCCTTAAGATACAATTTCGTCCCCGAAGTCACAGGCAATCAATCATATCAATAAGAAGTATATAACATAAATTGAATAGAACACTCACATCAGTGAAATAACTCTGGGAATCTCTGTCTCATGTGTGATTCAGTCTCCCAGGTAGCTTCTTCGATGCCATGACGACTCCACTGCACTTTCACAAGCGGAATTGTCTTTGTTTTGAGCTTTTTTTCCTTTTGATCAAGAATTTGAATTGGCTTTTCAAAATAGCTCAATGTCTCATCAAGTTCAGCCTCGTCTGGCTGAATAACATGTGAAGCATCAGGTAGGTATTTCCTCAATAATGATACATGAAAGACATCATGTATTCCAGATAGAGAAGGCGGTAATGCAAGTCGATAGGCACGATCTCCTATCTTTTCGAGGATCTCATACGGACCTATATATCGATGAGACAGTTTCCCTCTCTTGCCAAATCTGACAATACCTCTGAAAGGAGAGGTAGGTATTTCCTCGATAATGTTTTATTTCATTAGTTTGTGTGTGTTTGCATTGTGCATGCGTACATTTCATTTACATTTTGTTCGTTTTAGAGTAAGTATATGCATTTGAGAATAACACTTTACCTGTCATTATTTATGCTGCTTTGACAGATGTGATGGAGGACAAACTGTAGGAAGTTTTGAAAGCGCACAAGGGTGCTTTTGCGTGGAAGGTGGCGGACATAAAAGGGATCAACCCATCAGTCTTCATGCAAAAGATCTTGATGGAAGACGAGTACTCTTGTGTAATCTCAGAGAAGATTAAATCCAAATATGCAAGAGGTAGTAAAAGCAGAGACTATCAATCTCTTTGATGCAGGTACTATCTATCCTATATCTGATAGTGCATGGGTAAGTCCTATTCAGTGTGTGCCGAAAAAATGTGGGATTACTGTGATCACAAATGAAAAAAAACGAATTAATACCCACTAGGACAGTTACGAGATTGTGTGTGTGCATTGATTATAGGAAAATTAAATGATGCTACCCGTAAAGATCATTTTCCACTGCCTTTCATTGATCAAATGTTTTAGAGGTTAGCGGGTCATGAGTTTTATTGTTTTTTGGATGGGTATTCAGGGTATAACCAAATTATGATTGTGCCTGAGGACCAAGAGAAAACCACTTTCACTTGTCCTTATGGCACGTTTGATTTTAGACAGATGCCTTTTGGTTTTTGTAATGCCACTGCCACTTTTCAACGATGCATGACTGCTATATTTAATGACATGATAGAAACTTTTATTGAAATTTTTATGGATAACTTCTCGATTTTTGGCTCTTCTTTTGATGATTGTTTGTAGAATTTGAAGGTGGTATTGATGAGATGTGAGGAGCCGAATTTGGCGCTGAATTGGGAGAAGTGCCATTTCAAGGTACAAGAAGGAATAGTATTGGGGCACAAGATATCCGGGTATGGAATTATAACGGCCCGAAAATTCGTATTTGAAAATTTGCGGAAAAATTAAAAAATTTCTCTTTAAAATGATCAAAATTTGCTTCATTCACAAAATCAACTGATAAATCAAGTTTAAATGTTCAAAATAGCAGCGGAAGAAATTATTACTCGCCAAAATAACAAGTTAAAGTATCCAACAACTGATAAAAATTGTTTGGGCGAAAAAATGGCAAGTGCTGTAAATGAGGTCCTCGGGTTCCACTACTGCCGATCCAAGCTAGCTCACTGGTCCCCGCCCTCGGCCCCGACATCATGAGTACCTACAACAATCAAGTCTAGTTAGTCTAAAGACTCAACATGCATATATAGTAAATAACGAGTAAATAATATAGTAAAATTTGCATGGGATAAAAATATCATGTCATGATGCATAACGTGAAAATAACTTGTCATGAGTAATTATAATACGTGCATAACTGAACTGAAAATCATATTGAAAATGTTTGCTCCTTGGAGCCCTGTAGTGAAATAACATGTAATAGTTTTCTGTTGAGATTATGGTCTACACATGTGGCCCCTGCACTGAACTGAAATGACCGTTAACTGGCGACCGGACCGGTAACTGGCGACCTGATTTAGTAATGTTCGTCTGATCAGACTAATGCCACAGTATACTGGGTGGTACAACACTGAACTGACCGGTAACTGGCGACTGGATGAGGTAATAATCCCATGATAGTAAAGTGGCCACAAGCAATATCGCATAAATCTCAAAATGAATATTTTGCACGTGATATAAATAAATAACATCATTAAATATGAACAATTTCGATATTCTTGCATTAAAATCATGTACTTGCGATATTTAAAAATACCTATATGGCTTGATTGAAGTGTGAAAGAAGATATAAACATGCCTTGGTTTGTTTTGACAGAAAACAAAAGAAATAACGATGCGGCGCGGCGCAGACGGAGTGCTCTTCACTTTCTCATTTTTTCTCTCTTAATTCCTTTAAACCAAGCATGCACCATAATTATTATAATAGCGAAAAAAAATCGTAATCGTGATGCATTAACATATAAAAATATCATGATTTGTGCTCAGGGCGCTGCCAGGACCAAAATCTCAGCTCGGGTGCAAAATGACCATTTTGTGCATAATTGACTCGAAACTTACCAAACTCCTTAAAATATCTCAAAACATAATTAAAAATATTCCTAGACGT
This sequence comes from Primulina eburnea, assembly GCF_022965805.1. Taxonomy (NCBI): domain Eukaryota; kingdom Viridiplantae; phylum Streptophyta; class Magnoliopsida; order Lamiales; family Gesneriaceae; genus Primulina; species Primulina eburnea. The sequence continues at coordinate 20,445,387 of NC_133109.1, read as the reverse complement.
AATTTCGAGCCAAAAATACAACTGAATCGTTTCGTTTTAAAACTTAGACCGGGGTCTCGATTTTAACCCGAATCGCCTCGAAACTCTACCAAAATCTTCCCAATTTTTCTCCATATCTTACTAACACTAAAATATCTTAAAACCATGTCATTAAGCCCCTAAACCCACGGCTGAAAATTCCAGCAAATAACAACTCTCGGTCACCCCCATTTTGTGCAAATCAACAACCTACTCATGGCTCCTAACTTTTGAACTTTCGGTCCTCCATTAAGCCACCACCTGTCCATCCTTAATACTCACCATTAGGACCCTAATGACCCCTCTAAACTAAGCCAAACCCATTCACAAAGCCAGCTGCAGCAACCACTTACAGTAGCCAACCGAAAGATAACATATCCACCTCCATTCACGCTATACATCCATGGGTCGAGCTTCCCCTTCGACCAACCACCCACGATTCATCTCTACCCTCTTACTAGATTCTACAAGATCTGATACTCAGCTTGGTTCGTACCCATGCATCGCAGCACACGCCAACTCTATCGATTTTTCCACACCGAGCAACAACCATGACACCACCTCTCTATCTCTCCTCCTACAGCAACACCGAACCGTTTTCACTCCATGGCTCCATCGTGACAACACCTATATACTCTGGACAGCCCATAGCCCCAACCCCTTGCGCCTCTATACAGAAAATGTGAGTGATAATAAAAGAAAAGCATTGCATGAACAAAACACCGAAAATCCTTCATGCTATTGGTTGGATCGAAAGTTTTGCTATAAGTTTAACACACAGCAGCAAGTATTTAGCGTATGAGATGCAAAAAGGAGGGTACAATGCGTGCCTTAAAGATGCTTGAAGAACAAACAAGGAGTGGGAGACACCGGGTGCAATTCTCCTAAGCAAAAAGTGAAGGCCGAAGGATTCCTTGAGCTGCTGATGAGAAAACCGAGAGGAGATGGAGCTGAGGGGAGGGTGTCGGCTACTGAGGGATTTAGGTTTAGGTTAATGAGTAATTAGGTAGTGATTAAATAGATAAATAATAGATAATGGGCTTTAAATGATCAATTAAAGGTTTAAAATGCCAATTAAGCCCAATAGGCTTAAAAATGGCCCATTAAATATAAACGCTCTCCCGAAAAATATTTCGTGTTGGAAAGATTTTGAAAATATTAGCCGAACCCTTAAAAAGTCCTCGATTTGATAAAATTTGCGTACCGATAAAAATTAAAATCTTGCGGGTAAAAATACCCAAAAATTCTCATTTTTGAAAAATACACTTAAAAACGCTTCAACTTAATAAAATGATTTTTCTGAAAATTCTTCGGTCTCCGTTCCTCGTTCGGGCGTGAAATGCAACTTAAAAATCTCTAATGCACGAACTTTTAAAATTTCATGAAAAAAATCCTATCATGCATGAATTATGCCTAAAATGCATAAAAATAATTAAACATAAATTAATGAAATAAACCTGCATTTAATGCTTTAAAAATAATTAAATAAAATACCAAAGAAGTTTAATAACTTGCATGCATGCCAACTTTTTAAAATATATTTACTAACATGCTAAATTACCTCTTCTCAAATAAGTCTTTATTAACTTATCTCAATATTCCATCTCCAGTCCGACCTCACTTATTTAACTGAAAAGATAACAATTAAACTACTGCGTAAAATAAATAAATTTAAAGAAAAGAATTTAAATACTCATACAATAAAAATCATTTTAATTTTAAATACTAGAATTATGCATGGCTTATACGTAGTCTAAATTACGGGTTCTACAATCCTTCCCCCCTTGAAAGAAATTTCGTCCTCGAAATTCGTTTATCTTTGATAAACAAAAAGTTTAGACTCTTAATTCTAGAATCCTAATAATCCACGCTTTCGATGCACTACTCTGATCATATAAATATTAAGATGTCCTTACGTCTTCTCAATCCTAAATAAATTTGTCTACCAAACTCCTCGTTGTGAATCGCAACTTAAAACAACTTATGATGCCTTAGTTCTATTCAACTATAACCCCGAATTTTGACTTATCCCGCAGTTTCTCATACTAGAGATGGATGTCCAAACTTATCGCACCTTACTTTTCTTATAATATACTCGTAACATTCATCGACCTATTATATTAGCATTTATGCAGTTCGACTTAAGAAACCTTTGTAGCAAAATTTCCTGATCGATTACTATTCTCAGTAGAACGCTTAAAGGTTACACCTGATTTCAACCCCATAGTAGTATTAGCCTAAAATCCTTGAATCGAGTCTTTATCTTACGGCACTAAACTTACGTAACTTATTATTTACAAGTGCATCTCGGGTGTGAAATCGTTGTAAATCTTAAACCTCGAAAAATGTTAATCCATTAAACTCAATTATACAACATTGACCTTCTACCTTAATAATAACACTTCTAGCATCAATTACCTGCTCAACTATCCTCTTCCCAATTACAATCTAGTTGAAGCATAGGACTCTGAACTTCCTCATTGGAACAAGTGTCGCATTCTTATGTATCCTTAATGCTTACTTAATTCTAGCATATAAACTTAATAAGTTAGCCCATGGTAGCATTAGACTAACTTTAATAAATCAATTTCACTTATAAACCATAGAACTCTAGAATCCCATATCAAGCTTTTAGATTCCTTACTTGATAAAAAAATCTTAATATTCATCAATTGATAATTTATATTGAACACAACTAATTCCTTTTTGTTTTTATTTCACCCAAAATTTCCGTATGAACAAATATCCCAAAAATTTGAAATTCCAACTTACCTAATCCAAATAGCTTTGAATAAAATAATTCCAATACACATATCCATTTAGTCTCAAGTTTGTTAATGACTTCCGAAATTTCTCAAGACAAGGTGTCTACCTTGCATCTTACGTGCGTCTACCAATTAAACCAACCATCAATCGTACCCAACTTTCCTAAAAATTTTAAATCCTCACAAGGTTTAATCTTAACTGTTAAGATCATGACTAAAACTTGTGACACATCAAACTTATGTTCCCCAAAAAAAAAAAATATACTAACTCAATGTTTATCCTTATAACTTAACTCACCGATCAAATTTACCTTAAATCGTCATCACTTTAAATTCCTAATTTGCCACAACATTATTTCACTAACGCTTAAATTTTCACGCCTAAGATTGATTCATCCTACAATGTCTTTGGTTACCATTCATTATAACATTATAACTCAAATATCTAACTATTCTATATCTCCTTCGAGCCTAAATAACCGAAAATTCCTATCATTTGAACCGTTCAATTCTCACTTACTACTAAATAGGTTCTCAAATTTCTTAAAATTGTAAAATTAATTATTACTTTCCTAGAATATTGTAATGCCCGAGATTTGATTATTGTAATCAGACGTCGAGTAATTGGTAGAATTGAGATTGTAGGAGCTTACGTGGAAAAGCCGGGCGTCAGTGCAAGACAAACACGAATTTTTTACAGAGCTCGTGGCGCCCGAGCGGTAGAAAGAGACCGCCCGAGCGCCAATGCACCATACAAATGATACTCGAACAGAATTTTTGCGCCCGAGCGGTAGAATATTACCGCCCGAGCGCCAATGAAGGATAAGTTAAACCTTCGGATAGAAAGCTTGGCGCCCAAGCGGTAAAGATTAACCGCTCGAGCGCCGATCGAAAAACATGAAAATGTGCCACGTTTCTCTATCATGCAAGTTGGATATATATATGTATATATCAAGTTTGTCCCTCAGAATTCAGAAAGAAAGAATCGAGAAAAGGTTTCAGAGAAGTGTGAAAAATCCTTACGCCTTTATATGTCAATCCGTCCGTCCGAATTGTAATCTGACTTCAGTACTGTAATCCTATCAACGTAGGCTACAACTTGACGTAAGTTTTGCTACGTTTTGACATGCTTTGAAATTATGTCATTGTCAGAATTGAATAGAATTCATATATGATGTTCTTGATATGTTAGATATCGTAGAATCGAAGTTATATTAAGAAACAGCTTGATTATGGAATTGTTATGAATTTTCAGACATATATCGGTTGATATTGGACAGATTTGAATTATAGATGATTATAGAATGTATTAGATATGGGTTATGCATTGTAACTGTTATCTGGTGATGTTGTATTGACGGGATACTGAGATGGTACCATTATGCCGTTGATTTTGAATTAAATCCAGATTAATCAGATTCAGTGTTGAAGTGAGAATGGAACATTGATATTATGATTATCAATATGTCATTTCAGATTTACAGAGACAGTCTTGAGTTCAGAACTGATATTGCTTCAGATCGGGACTACAAACGGAAGGTATAAGTCAATGTGATATTGGGAGATCGAATTGAGTCGGTTTAGACTCGAGTTTCCCTAAATCACATACTTTACTTTATTGCATTGATATTTGCATTGATTTGATTGATGTACTTGTTCTCTTGATTTATAGATAGCAGGTATTAGACGAGTAGTCTTATGACAGAAGTGCCTGATAGTGGCGGGATCGCCACAGGCACATTGCACGATGTAATAAGATAGTGTATTGGCGATTGCGCCAAAGTCTGTCAGTGGATGATTGGCTATCGATGTGGATAGAATTGTAGCTTCTTCTATTACATGGTGATCGGTACCGTATCGATGTGGATAGAATTATAACTTCTTCTATTACTGATGATCGATGTCATATCGATGTGGATACAATCGGAGTTTCTTCTATTACTGGTGATCGATACTATGCTGATGTGGATAGAATCAGAGCTCCTTCTATTACTGGTTATCGATACTATATCGATATTGATAGAATCTGAAATTCTTCTATTACTGTTGATCGATATGGAATGCCAAATTCTAGAAATCGGGATTTCTGGACTAGGATTGAGTCTAGTCTGAATTGTAGAGTTACGAGCATTGTCGACAGTCTGTGATTGATTATGTTTCAGATTTGGATACATATTGCTGTTACATGTTACATGCTTTATTTTTGTTTATATGATTGCATGTTTTGTTGATTTATACTGGGATTATATTCTCACCGGAATTATCCGGCTGTTGTCTTGTCTGTATGTGTACATGACACAGGGTGAGACAAGTTCAGGGTTGAGGAGATGAAGAGAGATCGTGATTAGAGTGGAGATTCCGGACTTAGATTAGAGATAGGGTTGGACACTTGATATTAGCTGTTAAACCTTAGTTGAATAAATTTATGTGATACAGGATTTGTACTTTTATATACTGAGATGTATATATGTTTTTATGTCACTACGTTCCGCATTATTTTTTTTAAAAAAGGAAAAGTTAGACCCTGTTTATTATAATTGATTAATTAGTCCCAATGATGATTAAGAACATGATTAGCGTCCGGTCCCCACAATATCATCCAACTTTTCCCTAAATCTCGAAATTCCACAATTACTCATGAGTCCTCAGTATTCCCAATTTCATTTTATAGATTTCCCGTATCATAAGGTTCAATAGTCTTAAGTTTAATAACCCAAAATTAATTCTCATAACACCTCTTACATTTCTATAAATACTTAAAATTCCAATTCCTCAAAAGTTCGCATTTAATCCTTAAAATTTGAAAATTGCAATCTGACCTTTACAGTTCTCCAAATTTACATTTTGGCCCTACAACTCTTCGAAATTTGCATCATTGTCCCCATAAAATTTTCCGTCTTTACCTCATTAAACTTTTAGATTCTCGAACTCGAAATTAAATCCCAAAATTGGGTAAGTTCAAAAATAGTTCCTTAGAATTTTATTTTTGAACCTAGGTCCTCAAATAATTGGTTATTACAATTAGGTCCTTAAAATTCTCAATTCCATGCAATTCAATCCTTAAATCCAATTATGTAGAGCATGTATCCTAAATAAATTCTCATAATTAATCTTACATTTCCATAGATACTTAAAATCCTCAAATTGTACATTTATAATCCTAAAGATTGTCGTAGTCTTCGAATCGCTATTACTTTTATGAAATCCTCAAAAATTTACTCGACTAGCAACCAAGAACCATCAATAATTTCTTAGAAATTCTACAAGTCTCAAAAGCATTCATAATTTTCAAGATTAACTTATAACCCATAAGGGGGACATCAACACTACTAACCTAAAAATTAATATAGTCAAATCATTTTCAACCTCTTCTAAAGCCCAATATTCGAATTCTTAGACATGTCCAATTCCAAACGTACCCAACATGCATAATTCCATAATTTATTTATTTATTTATTTTAAACAAAGACTGAATAATTGAAATCTAAACGTAAAATATTTCATGAAAACATGCTGATAAAATAATTCATGCTTCAAATAAAATGCATAAATGTAAAACTTACAGACCGAAGATGTGACTTCGTGAGCCTCTCGTGGCCAGTAGTAGTACAACCCTTTACAGAATCATTGCTCTGATACCAGCTATAATGGCCCGAAAATTCGTATTTGAAAATTTGCGAAAAATTAAATATTTTCGCTTTAAAATAATCAAAATTTGCCTCATTCACAAAATCACTGATAAATCAAGTTTAAATGTTCAAAATAGCAGCGGAATAAATTATTACTAGCCAAAATAACAAGTTAAAGTATCCAACAACTGATAAAAATTGTTTGGGCGAAAAAATGGCAAGTGCTGTAAATGAGGTCCTCGGGTTCCACTACTGCCGACCCAAGCTAGTTCACTGGTCCCCGCCCTCGGCCCCGACATCATCAGTACCTACAACAATCAAGTCTAGTGAGTCTAAAGACTCAACATGCATATATCGTAAATAACGAGTAAATAATATTGTAAAATTTGCATGGGATAAAAATATCATGTCATGATGCATAACGTGAAAATAACTTGTCATGAGCAATTATAATACGTGCATAACTGAACTGAAAATCATAGTGAAAATGTTTGCTCCTTGGAGCCCTGTACTGAAATAACATGTAATAGTTTTCTGTTGAGATTATGGCCTACGCATGTGGCCCCTGCACTGAACTGAAATGACCGGTAACTGGCGACCAGATTTAGTAATGTCGTCTGATCAGACTAATGCCACAGTATACTTGGTGGTACAACACTAAACTGACCGGTAACTGGCGACTGGATGAATTAATAATCCCATGATAGTAAAGTGGCCACAAGCAATATCACATAAATCTCAAAATGAATATTTTGCACGTGATATAAATAAATAACATCATTAAATATGAACAAATTACGATCTTCTTGCATTAAAATCATGTACTTGCGATATTTAAAAATACCTATATGGCTTGATTGAAGAGTGAAAGAAGATATAAACATGCCTTGGTTTATTTTGAAAGAAAACAAACGAAATAACGACGCGGTGCGGCGTATTTGGAGTGCTCTTCACTTTCTCACTTTTTCTCTCTTAATTCCTTTAAACCAAGCATGCACCATAATTATTATAATAGCGAAAAAAAAATCGTAATCGTGATGCATGAACATATAAAAATGTCATGATTTGTGCTCAGGCGCTGCCAGGACCAAAATCTCACCTCTGGTGCAAAATGACCATTTTGCCATGGAAACTCGAAAATTCTCGTTTTAATCCTAGACCTCTAAAATTGACTCGAAGCTTACCAAACTCCTTATAATATCCCAAAACATAATTAAAAATATTCCTTGACGTAATTTCGAGCCAAAAATACAACTGAATCTTTTCGTTTTAAAACTTAGAGAGGGGTCCCGATTTTAACCCGAATCGCCTCGAAACTCTACCAAAATCTTCCCAATTTTTCTCCATATCTTACTAACACTAAAATATCTTAAAACCATGTCATTAAGCCCCGAAACCAACAGCTGAAAATTCCAGCAAATAACAACTCTTGGTCACCCCCATTTTATGCAAATCTACAACCTACTCATGGCTCCTAACTTTTGAACTTTCGGTCCTCCATTAAGCCACCACCATGTCCAACCTTAATACTCACCATTAGGACCCTAATGACCCCTCTAAACTAGGCCAAACCCATTCACAAAGCCAGCTGCACCAACCACTTACAGTAGCCAACCGAAAGCTAACATATCCACCTCCATTCACGCTATACATCCATGGGTCGAGCTTCCCCTTCGACCAAGCCACCCACGATTCATCTCTACCCTCTTACTAGATTCTACAAGGTCTGAAACTCAGCTTGGTTCGTACCCATGCATTGCAGCACACCCCAACTCTATCGATTTTTCCATACCAAGCAACAACCATGACACCACCTCTCGATCTCTCCTCCTAGAGCAACACCGAACCGTTTTCACTCCATGGCTCCATCGTGACAACACCTATATACTCTGGACAGCCCATAGCCCCAGCCCCTTGCGCCTCTATACAGAAAATGTGAGTGATAATACAAGAAAAGCATTGCATGAACAAAACACCGAAAATCCTTCATGCTATTGGTTGGATCGAAAGTTTTGCTATAATTTTAAGACACATCAGCAAGTATTTAGCGTATGAGATGCAAAAAGGAGGGTACATTGCGTGCCTTAAAGACTGCTTGAAGAACAAACAAGGAGTGGGAGACACCGGGTGCAATTCTCCTAAGCAAAAAGTGAAGGCCGAAGGTTTCCTTGAGCTGCTGATGAGAAAACCGAGAGGAGAGGGAGCTGAGGGGAGGGTGTCGGCTACTAAGGGATTTAGGTTTAGGTTAATGAGTAATTAGGTAGTGATTAAATAGATAAATAATAGATAATGGGCTTTAAATTATCAATTAAAGGTTTAAAATGCTAATTAAACCCAATAGGCTTAAAAATGGGCCCATTAAATCTAAAAACACTCCTGAAAAATATTTCGTGTTGGAAAGATTTTGAAAATATTAGCCAAACCCTTAAAAAGTCCTCGATTTGATAAAATTTGCGTACCGATAAAAATTAAAATCTTGCGGGTAAAAATACCCAAAAATTCTCATTTTTGAAAAATACACATAAAAACGGTTCGACTTAATTTATATAAAAATAAATCATGTAATAAAATGATTTTTCTGAAAATTCCTCGGTCTCCGTTCCTCGTTCGGGCGTGAAATGCAACTTAAAAATCTTGAATGCACGAACTTTTAAAATTTCATGAAACAAATCCTATCATGCATGAATTATGCCTAAAATGCATAAAAATAATTAAACATAAATTAATGAAATAAACCTGCATTTAATTCTTTAAAAACAATTAAATAAAATACAAAAGAAGTTTAATAACTTGCATGCATGCCAACTTTTTAAAATATATTTACTAACATGCTAAATTACCACTTCTCAAATAACTCTTTATCAACTTATCTCAATATTCCATCTCCGGTCCGGCCTCACTTATTTAACTGAAAAGATAACAATTAAACTACTGCGTAAAATAAATAAATTTAAATAAAAGAATTCAAATACTCATACAATAAAAATCATTTTAATTTTAAATACTAGAATTATGCATGGCTTATACGTAGTCTAAATTACGGGTTCTACAGGAATAAAGGTGGATACGGCAAAAGTTGAAGTTATCAAGAACTTGCCACCTCCGGCATCCATAAAGGGAGTTAGAAGTTTTCTAGGCCACGCCGGTTTTTATCGGAATTTTATCAAAGCTTTTTCTAAAATTGCCAAACCTCTGTCTTCCTTATTTATGAAAGATGTGCCTTTTGATTTTAATTCGAATTGTTTACAGGCATACAAGGATCTGAAGGAGCGCTTGGTGACGGCTCCAGTCTTGGTGGCACTGATCGAGCCAAACTTGCACAGTGAATAGTCCCAAAATTTGTTTTATAAATGAAAGCTCGATTTAAAATATCGCAAGTGCACGATAGTCAAGTTATAATAAACGTACGTGAATACGAGTATCGATCCACAAGGACTGCGTTACACTATTCTTATTTTCACTTAAATTTCTCTAGCAACGATAGATGGAGTTGGTGATTAAACTAAAGTGAATTTAATACTAAAATGATTAAAATGCAAGAACAAATAATCAAGAAATCAATGATTAAATTGGATGAAAATCAAATGAGAAACGAATTTGTTGGGAATTATCAGTTCACCTACCACTCGTGTTCAGATAATTAGACTCGACTTTTACTCGTGCATTCGACGGAATTCCCTAGACTAATCAATATACTCTGTCGAGCTATATTAATACTAATCATAAACATGCAGTAATCAAGTGTCCTCAATTATTTAACAGTTCACGATTGCATTACGTTCTATGGAATCCACTAGCTTTCATCCGGGTGAACTATTACTATCGACACGTACCCAATTCCGTATGTCTACTAAAATTGTAAGTCCGTGGTTTATACTATGCGATCCTATTGTTAATTAGTCTGTCGAAATCGTTAACAACATGCAATAATCAAAGGAAGATAGCTAGGCTTCGCTTGAAACAAGAAATAACAATAGCATAAACAAATCACTTGTAAAAATGTCAAGAAATAATGTTAAACAACGAGTATGGGTAGGATCCCCTCAAATCCCAACAAATTTAGAGTTTAGCCAACCAAATTCATACTAAAAATCAACAATCTATGCAAGAGAATAAAATACTGAATAATAAAATACTAAATATGACGATGGAAGATGGCTGCGACGCTTGGAATTCTCGAGTTCTTCGAAAGTCTTCCTTACTCCTAGCCTTCTCTCCCAGAAAAAATGATGAAAATATGATGTGTAAGTCTGAAAAACGGCGCCCAATCTCGTGTATTAGGTTAGTGGTCTTGGATAGAGTCCATGAAAATAGAAACAAATCTCGCAGAATCTTGCTGGATCGCGTAACTCGCTAGGGCGGTAGGTTTTGACCGCTGGGGCGAGTGACTCTCGAATAAAAACTTTGAGCCTTCTCTCTAGTCTCGCTGGGGCGGCCACTTTTGACCGCCCGAGCGAGAGATCTTCTGTTAAATTCTCTTGTCCAGGCTAGCAGTCTCGCTGGGGCGGTCAGTTTTAACCGCCCTAGCGAGAGGTCTTCTGTTCGATATCCTCGGTAAGACTAGAATGCTCGCTGGGGCGGTCAGTTTTGACCGCCCTAGCGAGGCTTCTTCGTTGTTGTGCCCATTTTCTGCTATATTTGGTTCCATTCCTACAAAATACCACAAAACACACGAAATCAGTCATATGCTAAATAATGCAAACAAAATGCAAGAATAAACTAGAACAAGCTAATATGATGTATGAATGCGACTCGAAACCAACACTAAAAACACGTAAAAACGAGTCCTATCAACCCCCTCATACTAACCTTTTGCTCGCCCTCGAGTAAAATAGGTTAAAGCACGAGATTCTAAACAGACAAAATAAATAAAAAAAAACGAAATAACCAACACCAGAAAAAGTTAATGGTGAGTTAACAATTTTATGTTCGTGCCTCAGTAAATTTTTTCACATCATAATCAAGTCATTTCACAAATAAATACTCTTTTTCATCTACAAATAAGTCTTGGCACTAATTCGAACGTGTGTGTGTCATGGTGGGTCTAGTCATTCGTACGTCAAATAGATCAATCGTCAAGTTATGCAAGTCACTCAATTAACACTTCAATACAAATCTCACTAGCATGCATCCCCGTGTCCATTCATCACTAACCATCATTTTGAACTTTAGTCAATTTTTAAGTGCATAGAAGGGTGTCGAAAGGAAAGAAAATAAGCTCAAGTGGCGAAAAGTTGGGAGTACATCGATCATTTTCATTGTGCAATTGTCAAGACTGTGTGTCAGACTTCCTCGACTCCTTACATCTCCAACTTTTAGCCTAGGAATAGAATTTCATTCCTTTTATTTTCGGCTCCCCCTCACCTTACATCTCCTTTTCTCACAAAGTTCTTTTTACAAGAACTTTGTTATTTCAACATTTTGATGCACAATTTTCACACATGTACTCCCTAGGCTAAGAATATATCTTTTTGGATTACAGCTGGTTAGGAGTACTGTATTTGAATTCAGGATATTGACAAGGGGGCATATGTACGGTTCAAGGTCAGTCAAATGCTATCATGCACGATCTCAATTAGTGACTTATTTCCACGGGTTTTCATGCTAAATCAATTCATACGTGATGTCTTTCAAGTTAACCAACAAGAATTTCAAATTTCACCATTATTCCTACAAAATTCTAGGCCCCACACATATGTGCTCAAAAAGTTCAAAATTTGCACCAAAACTCATGTTTCAACAATCCAGAGTATCATTCATGCATTGACCCAATCAATATTTCTCAAAGCAACATCATCATCGGCTCATAAATCATGTCAACTCACCATAAACGACTCACAATCTAACAACGAAAATACACCGACTTAAAAACCCAACTAACAAACTAAATAACTGAACAAACAAACAAAACAAACTACCCGACCCCCTCATACTAGAGTTGTGCAATGCCCTCATCGCACAAAACGAAACAGACACGAAAAACAATAACAACTTATGAATTCAAATGCAACAATAGAAAATGCAAAAGAAAAAGAAAGGGGAAACAGTGAACTCCCCTGATCAAAACTCCTCCTCCTCATCATGCTCAGGTGGTGGACTGCCCTCGTCAGCTGCAGGCGGCATAGGATACGTGTACTGGAAGTGGAAAGGTGGCGGGTATGCTGGAACAGGCGGCCGGCCGGAAGTGTCTAAGCCCAAGTGAGTCGAGATGCCCTGCACCAAGTACTCGATGTTCAGAGTGTGGGCTTGGTCGATGGCCTGATAATGAGTCTGGTAGGTGGCCCAAGCGCCCAACTCGTCGACTCGGTCTCGAATGGCACGGCGGCGTGGCTGCGGTGGTGGTGGATGTCCGACGACCGGCGGTGGTGGAGCGGCTTGCACGTGACCGTAAAATACATCAGCGGGCAGCTCATCCCGTCTCTTCGCGTACTTGGAGGTATGCAGAGCCTCATCGATGGATCTCAGTGGCGGTAGCCACTCATCATCGTGCGCGAAAATCACACCCGCGCGGGCACATAGCTCAGTCACGATAGTGGGGAAATAAAAGGCTAAATTGTTGCAATTGATACAGATAGTCAGCTGCCCGAATATGAGTTTGCCCACATCAATAGGCATCCCGGTATAGATCGCATAAAGAACCACCGCCCTATCCCGCTGTACATCACTCGTATGCCCTACCGGCATCAATCTCTTCGATAGAAAGGCATACCAAAGTGCCGCCTCCACCTTCAAAAATTTCTCAAGAAACACCGTATACGTTCCCGGCTGCTTCCACGTAGTGCCCGAATAACACAATGTGTGAATGATCAGATCGTAATCCGGATTCAGCACCCAAGCCTGGAATACCGAATCATCCACTGCCGGTAAACCCAACAAATCATTTATCGTTTTAGGATCATATGGGACTTGACGTCCCCTCACCCTAGCCTTATTTTCAGTCCCTTCCGGGGCGTTAGCGTAAAACTCACGTACAACCGGCACCACAGCCGCATTCGGTTGTGCTAAAAAATTCGTCCACCCTCGTCCTGCAACCTGGAACTCCTCAAAAATATTATCTAAAATCCACGAAGTACATCCCCTCTCAGGGATTGGTTTTCTATGGAGTTTAGCTTGCTCAAATCGCTCCCTAGCCCTATCATTCACAAATATAGAGGGGGTGGATCGAGAACTAGAGGCACCGCGGGTTACCTTCGAGCGTTTGGAAGCCATGGTAAGAGTAGAGTGCACAAGTAATATGAAGTCGCCGGAAAATTTGGAAGCTCGCCGGAACGTGAAGAGGCGGCGGCGTGGGTGGTGGTCGGAGAGTGTAGATTTGGCCGGGAAAATCGCGTCTTGGGCTTTGCAACAATGGAGATTCACAAATATACCTGTAAATTGGCAAGAAACCACGTCAATCGCTTCAGATCTGGAGTGGAGGGGCGAAAATTTGAGAGAAAAGTGTAGGTTTTGCGAGTGGGAGAAGAGAGAAGGGAGGGCGCAGCTTTTAAACATTCGCGACTCGCTAGGGCGGTCAAAAGTGTCCGCCCTAGCGAGAGTCTGTCTGCCCGAAAATTACGAGTGCTCGCTGGGGCGGACAAAAGTGTCCGCCCTAGCGGGAGAACCTCGGTTTTAAAAATTTTAAAAAGACGCGAGTGTTCGTTAGGGCGGTCAGTTTAGACCGCCCGAGCGAGACATCCTCGACTAAAATTATTTTGAAAAGTTGTAACACTCGCGGGGGCGGTCAAGTTTGACCGCCCTAGCGAGGGATTTTCGGGAAAAAATGTTTTTGAAAATTTCGATTCCTCGCTGGGGCGGACAAAAGTGTCCGCCCTAGCGATGCATGCTCGGCCAAAAATCCATTACAAATTACAACCTCTCGCTGGGGCGGTTAAAATGAACCGCCCTAGTGAGGTATTTTCGAAATCATTTTGAAAAAAATTTTAATGCAAATGCCATGCAATTATCTAAATGCAAATGATGCAATTAATTAACTAACGAAAAGAATAAAATAAGGAGTAGAAGTAGTTCTCAATTTATCGTCTAGAGCTCGACTTTTCACCCATGTCCTTAACGACTGTCTTGGAGCCGAGTGACTCCAATTTGTGGCTCAATCGTGCCACCAATATAGTGCTTTAATCTTTGGGCGTTCACAGTAAACGTCCCTTCCTTGCCGTCATGCAACACCACTGCACCTGATGGGAACACCTCGGCTATAACGAATGGTCCTGACCATCTTGACTTCAGCTTGCCCGGAAAGAGTCGTAAGCGAGAGTTGTATAACAACACCGCTTCACCCACTTTGAATTCTCTTCTTACAATGTGTTTATCATGGGCTCTTTTGGTGCGTTCCTTGTAAGATAGGGCAAGATCATACGCTGTACCTCGGAACTCATCCAACTGACTCAACTGCAACAGTCGTTTTTCACCTGCAAGAGCAAAATCAAAGTTCAGTGCCTTGGTCGCCCAATATGCTCTATGCTCTAATTCTACGGGTAGATGACATGCTTTACCAAAAAGTAACCTATATGGTGTAGTGCCTATAGGTGTTTTGAACGCAGTACGATAAGCCCACAAAGCATCATCTAACCGAATGGACCAGTCCTTTCGATTCACATTAACCGTCTTTTCTAAAATCCTCTTAATCTCTCGATTGGACACTTCAACTTGTCCACTAGTCTGAGGGTGGTATGGAGTGGAAACTTTGTGGGTGACACCATATTTGCCCATCAGTTTATCAAAAATTTTGTTGCAAAAATGGGTGCCACCATCACTTATGATTGCACGTGGTGTACCGAATCGATTAAAAATGTGTTTTTTCAAAAATTTTAACACCACTTGTGCATCATTCGTGGCACAAGCCTCCGCCTCCACCCATTTAGATACATACTCTACTGCCACCAAAATAAATTTCTTTGTAAAAGACGCAGGAAAAGGACCCATAAAATCAATCCCCCACACATCAAATATTTCACACTCAATAATGTTATTCAAAGGCATCTCATGACGGTTAGAAATATTACCTGTGCGTTGGCATCTATCACAATTGAGAACATACAAACGAGCATCCTTAAAAAGAGTTGGCCAATAGAAGCCACATTCGAGTACCTTAGATGCCGTCCGTATGGGTCCAAAGTGACCACCTACCTCACGGTCATGGCAGTGGTTCAGAATTTGACTGGTTTCCTCCTCCGCTACACATCTCCTTATCATGGCATCTGCACAGATTTTAAACAAAAACGGTTCCTCCCAAAAATAATATTTCACGTCAGAAAAGAATTTCTTTCTTTGGTGAAACGATAAATTTGGGGGAGGTGTGCCAGTGACAAGAAAATTTGCGAAATTGGCATACCAAGGGCACGCATTTACCTCAAACAATTGCTCATCAGGGAACCAGTCATCTATATCAGTGTTAAAGCCATTAATTCTAACATCCTCAAGCCTAGACAGATGATCAGCAACCACATTTTCTACACCCTTTTTATCTCGAATCTCGAGATCAAATTCTTGCAATAGTAAAATCCACCTAATTAACCTAGGTTTCGCATCTTTCTTAGCAAGCAAGTATTTTAGGGCAGAATGATCTGTATACACAATCACTTTAGACAGAACAAGGTATGAATGAAATTTCTCAAAAGCAAATACTATAGCAAGTAGTTCCTTTTCAGTAGTAGCATAATTCAATTGAGCATCATTTAAGGTCTTACTTGCATAGTAGATGGTATGAAATACCTTGTTCTTCCTTTGACCCAGCACCGCACCAACAGCTGTATCACTAGCATCGCACATTACCTCAAACGGTAACTCCCAATCAGGGGCAGTCAGCACAGGTGCTGTCACCAAGCTCTTCTTGAGTACTTCGAATGCCTGCAGACAAGTAGAATCAAAATTAAACTCAACATCTTTCATCAACAAAGAGGATAAAGGTTTAGCAATTTTAGAAAAATCCTTAATAAAACGCCTATAAAAACCCGCATGGCCTAGGAAACTTCGAACTCCCTTTATCGATGAAGGTGGTGGTAGATTTTTGATCACTTCCACCTTGGCCTTGTCGACCTCGATTCCATTCTCCGATACTTTGTGTCCTAACACAATCCCCTCTTGCACCATGAAGTGACATTTCTCCCAATTTAACACCAAATTGCTCTCTTCACATCTAATGAGCACCAAATTCAAATTTTTTAAACATTCATCAAATGAAGAGCCAAAAATAGAGAAATCATCCATAAAAACTTCAAGAAAATTCTCAATCATGTCATGAAAAATAGCGGTCATGCATCTTTGAAATGTAGCAGGTGCATTGCATAGACCAAAGGGCATACGCCTAAACGCAAAAGTACCATAAGGGCAAGTGAAAGTAGTTTTCTCTTGGTCCTCGGGTGCAATTGTGATTTGGTTGTATCCCGAATATCCATCCAAAAAACAGTAAAATTCATGACCGGCTAATCGTTCAATCATTTGATCAATAAATGGCAAGGGGAAGTGATCTTTACGGGTTGCATCATTTAATTTCCTATAATCCATGCACACACGCCAACCCGTAACGATTCTAGTGGGAATCAACTCATTTTTTTCATTGGTAATAACAGTAATCCCACCCTTTTTAGGCACACATTGTACAGGACTTACCCACGCACTATCAGAGATAGGATAGATAATACCTGCGTCCAGAAGTTTGATCGTTTCAGCTTTTACTACCTCTTGCATCTTTGGATTGAGTCTCCTTTGTGGTTGTGCTAGAGGTGAGTACTTATCTTCCATTAGGATTTTGTGCATGCAGATCGAAGGACTTATCCCCTTGATGTCCGAAACTTTCCAAGCGAATGCTCCTCTATGCTCCTTAAGGACTCCCAAGAGCTTACTCTCCATATCGTCTGTCAAAGAAGAGGAAATAATAACAGGCAGTTTATTATTTTCTCCTAAATATACGTACTTGAGATGTGGAGGTAGTGGTTTGAGCTCCAAAGTGGGTGGCTCCTCTAGGCTTGACTTTTGAGGCACTAAATCTTTTCTATCCCCCAATTCCTCTAGTCGAAGCCTCACTTGCTTTCTCCAAGGTGGAATGGCATTCAAATGAGCTACCATCTCCATCCTTTCCTTGTCCAGCTCGTCCTCCTGTTTTTCAGTAGTGAGAGTAGCCTCCAATGGCTCTTGCAATCCATCCTGCACAAAATCACAAACAAGAGAATCTAAGACATCAACGCGAAAACAACTATCATCGTGCATTGTGTGCTTGAGAGTATTAAAGACATCAAAAATAATTTCTTCTTCTCCAACTCTCAGTCTCAATTTTCCCTCGTCAACATCGATCAGTGCTTTCCCTGTAGCCAGAAATGGTCTCCCTAGGATTAAAGGCATCTCCAAATCTTCCTCCATATCAAGTACTACAAAATCTGCAGGAAAAATAAACTTATCCACTTTCACCAAGACATCTTCGATAATCCCACGTGGATACTTGACAGATCTGTCAGCCAGCTGCAATGACATCCTAGTTGGCTTGGGTTCACCCAATCCCAGTCTCCTAAACACAGAATACGGCATCAAATTAATACTCGCACCAAGATCACATAGAGCTTTATGAAAATTAATATCACCAATAATGCAAGGTATAGAGAAACTCCCTGGATCTTTTTGCTTAGGAGGCATCCTGTTTTGAACTAAAGCGGAGCAATTTTCAGTCAAGTTCACAGTCATATGATCTTCTAGCTTCCGCTTGTTTGCTAAGATATCTTTCAAGAATTTTGCATAACTTGGCATATTCAGTAAAGCATCAGCAAAAGGAATGTTAATATGCAGTTTTTTGAATATCTCAAGAAATTTACCAAATTGTGCATCTAACTTAGCTTTTTTCAGTGCTGCAGGAAAAGGTGGGGGGATAACAATTTTACTCGGTGCAATAGGTGTAAAAGTAGAGTTAGAAGACTTACCTCCTTGCTGTTCCACCTCATCCTCACCTTGCTTGTTCTTTTCCTCCTTAGACTCAAGTGCCTTTCCACTGCGCAATTCCACAGCTTTCACATGCTCTCTCGGGTTAGTCTCCGTGTTGCTTGGCAAAGTTCCTTGCTCCCTATTAGCAATTAACTTAGCCAATTGTCCAATTTGATTCTCTAACCCTTTTATGGATGCATCCTGATTCTGAAATCTCGTCTCGGTTGCAGAAATAAATTTAGTCATCATTTGCTCTAAATTTGACTTCTCCTCCCTAGGCGGTTCTGGCTTGAATCCTTGGTGCATCCCATGTGGTGGCCCTCTTTGTTGGCGGTTTTGGTTGTTTTGACCTCCCCACGAAAAGTTTGGGTGATTCCTCCATCCCGGATTATAGGAGTTTGAATAAGGGTCATTTCTAGGACGGTTCTGGAATCCCACGTGTTTTGCTCCCTCAGGCACATAGAATGGATTGCCATCTTGGCAATCCTGCACGTCATGCTCACCTCCACACTTATCACAGAAAATCTCTTGCAGACGCATAACCGATCCACTCGCACTCATCCCATCAATCTTTCTGTTCAAAGCCTCCAACTGTGCTGACACCGCAGACAAATCAGTAACTTGATTAACCCCCGCACCTCGTTTCTGCCTATCAGAATGAGGATGATAGCTGCTAGCAGCCATCTCCTCCAATAATTCATATCCTTCCTCAGCCGTTTTTCTCAGCAAGTTACCACAGGCAGCAGCATCTATCATGGTACGGTTAGAAGTAAGCAGACCGTAGTAAAAAGTTTGAACAACTAACCCAAGAGGTAGCTCATGGTGTGGACATCTCCTCAATAAATCCTTGTATCGCTCCCACGCCTCGTAAAGTGACTCAAGCTCATATTGAGCAAAAGTAGTAATGTCGGCTCTCAGCTTCATAGTCTTCGACGGAGGAAAGTACTTGGTCAGGAATGCCTTCGCCATATCCTCCCATGTAGTGATAGACCCTACAGGCAAACAGTTTAACCACGCCTTAGCTTTATCTCTTAGTGAAAATGGAAATAAACGCAAACGAACAGCATCATCAGACACAGCATTAAACTTAAAAGTATCGCAAATTTCAAGAAAATCAGCTATATGAGAATTAGGGTCGTCAAGTGCACTTCCCCCAAATTGAACAGTGTTTTGAATCATCTGAATGATAGCTGGCTTGATCTCAAACTGGTTAGCTCGGATGACTGGTCTCACGATGCTTGGACGTGCTCCCTCAAGAGACGGTTGTGCATAATCCATCATCGGAATGCGACGTGGTATCTCAACTTGTCTATTGTCACGCTGTTCCTCTCCACGTTCTTGCTCGTGTCTTTCCATCTGTTCTTTGAGTCTTTGTTGCTGTCTTCGTCTGCGGAAAGTTCTTTCGATTTCAGGGTCAAATTCAAGCTCCACGTCGAGTGATCTTCGCATGCACCACAAGAAAAATCTGCAACAGAATAGGAGTATCAACTAACAATAAAATAAATAATACTAAAGAATTTAAATGAAAAATAAAAAATTGTGAATCAACAGTCCCCGGCAACGGCGCCAAAAACTTGATCGAGCCAAACTTGCACAGTGAATAGTCCCAAAATTTGTTTTATAAATGAAAGCTCGATTTAAAATATCGCAAGTGCACGATAGTCAAGTTATAATAAACGTACGTGAATACGAGTATCGATCCACAAGGACTGCGTTACACTATTCTTATTTTCACTTAAATTTCTCTAGCAACGATAGATGGAGTTGGTGATTAAACTAAAGTGAATTTAATACTAAAATGATTAAAATGCAAGAACAAATAATCAAGAAATCAATGATTAAATTGGATGAAAATCAAATGAGAAACGAATTTGTTGGGAATTATCAGTTCACCTACCACTCGTGTTCAGATAATTAGACTCGACTTTTACTCGTGCATTCGACGGAATTCCCTAGACTAATCAATATACTCTGTCGAGCTATATTAATACTAATCATAAACATGCAGTAATCAAGTGTCCTCAATTATTTAATAGTTCACGATTGCATTACGTTCTATGGAATCCACTAGCTTTCATCCGGGTGAACTATTACTATCGACACGTACCCAATTCCGTATGTCTACTAAAATTGTAAGTCCGTGGTTTATACTATGCGATCCTATTGTTAATTAGTCTGTCGAAATCGTTAACAACATGCAATAATCAAAGGAAGATAGCTAGGCTTCGCTTGAAACAAGAAATAACAATAGCATAAACAAATCACTTGTAAAAATGTCAAGAAATAATGTTAAACAACGAGTATGGGTAGGATCCCCTCAAATCCCAACAAATTTAGAGTTTAGCCAACCAAATTCATACTAAAAATCAACAATCTATGCAAGAGAATAAAATACTGAATAATAAAATACTAAATATGACGATGGAAGATGGCTGCGACGCTTGGAATTCTCGAGTTCTTCGAAAGTCTTCCTTACTCCTAGCCTTCTCTCCCAGAAAAAATGATGAAAATATGATGTGTAAGTCTGAAAAACGGCGCCCAATCTCGTGTATTAGGTTAGTGGTCTTGGATAGAGTCCATGAAAATAGAAACAAATCTCGCAGAATCTTGCTGGATCGCGTAACTCGCTAGGGCGGTAGGTTTTGACCGCTGGGGCGAGTGACTCTCGAATAAAAACTTTGAGCCTTCTCTCTAGTCTCGCTGGGGCGGCCACTTTTGACCGCCCGAGCGAGAGATCTTCTGTTAAATTCTCTTGTCCAGGCTAGCAGTCTCGCTGGGGCGGTCAGTTTTAACCGCCCTAGCGAGAGGTCTTCTGTTCGATATCCTCGGTAAGACTAGAATGCTCGCTGGGGCGGTCAGTTTTGACCGCCCTAGCGAGGCTTCTTCGTTGTTGTGCCCATTTTCTGCTATATTTGGTTCCATTCCTACAAAATACCACAAAACACACGAAATCAGTCATATGCTAAATAATGCAAACAAAATGCAAGAATAAACTAGAACAAGCTAATATGATGTATGAATGCGACTCGAAACCAACACTAAAAACACGTAAAAACGAGTCCTATCAGGCACCAGATTGGGATCTACCCTTTGAGGTCATGTGCGATGCTAGTGACTGCGGTGGGGGCTGTGATTGGCCAGTGGCAAAACAAGGTATTTCATACAATTTACTACGCAAGTAAGACCTTTGATGAGCCTCAATTGAATTATGCAACAACTGAAAAGGAATTACTGACAGTAGTATTTGCGCTTGACAAATTTCATGCATATCTTGTTTTGTCCAAAGTCATTGTCTACACAGATCACTCTGCATTGAAATATTTACTTGCTAAAAAAGATTCAAAGCCACGCCTACTCAGGTGGATTTTATTGTTGCAAGTATTTGACTTAGAAATAAAAGATAAGAAGGGTCTTGAGAATGTGGTATCAGATCACTTGTCTAGACTGGAGCTTATAAGTAATGACTGTGTAGATCATGTTATCAATGATTGGTTTCCTGATGAGCTACTGTTTGAGGTGAGACATTGTCCTTGGTATGCAAATTTTGCTAACTTTCCCCAAATTTAACATTTCACCAAAGAAAAAAATTCTTTTCGAAAGTGAAATATTATTTTTGGGGGGAACCCTTCTTTTTCAAAATATGTCCAGATTCTATGACCAGAAGGTGTTTTGCAGAGGAAGAGTTTGGTCAAATTCTCAACCACTGCCATGACCGTGACGTAGGTGGTCATTTTGGACCAACAAAGACGGCATCTAAATTATTTGAATGTGGCTTTTATTGGCCAACCCTCTTTAAAGATGCTCGTTCTTATGTGCTAGCCTGTGATAAATGCCAACGAACAGGTAACATCTCTAACCGTCATGAAATGCCTTTGAATAATATCATTGATTGTGAGATTTTTGATGTGTGGGGAATAGACTTCATGGGACCGTTTCCCAGCTCATTCACAAAAAAATATATTTTGGTTGCAGTCGACTATGTGTTTAAGTGGGTAGAGGCAGAAGCATATGCCACTAATGATGCTCAAGTGGTCCTGAAATTTTTAAAGAAAAATATTTTTAACAGGTTTGGGACATCACGAGAAATCATTAGTGATGGTGGAGTGGTCCTGAAATTTTTAAAGAAAAATATTTTTAACAGATTTGGTACACCACGAGAAATCATTAGTGATGGTGGCACACATTTTTGCAACAAACTCTTTGAAAAACTTTTGAGCAAATATGGTGTCACACATAAGATATCTACTCCCTATCACCCCCAAACGAGTGGTCAAGTAGAACTGTCGAACCGAGAAATCAAGCGGATTTTGGAAAGGTAGTAAGTGTCAATTGGAAAGATTGGTCTGTGAGGTTAGATGATGCTCTTTGGGCATATAAGACTGCGTTCAAAACACCTATAGGCACTACACCATATAGACTACTGTTTGGTAAAGCATGTCATTAACCTGTAGAGTTAGAACATCGAGCATACTGGGCAACAAAAGCAGTAAACTTTAACTTTACTGATGCAGGTGAACGACGTCTGTTGCAAGCGGATCATCAAAAGAGAATTCAAATAAGGCAAAAATGTGCTACTCTACAACTCCCGATTGCGACTGTTTCTCAGAAAATTGAAGTCGCGATGGTCTGGTCCATTCGTAATTTCTAAAGTTTACCCATCGAGAGCTGTAGAATTGATAGATGGAAAGGATGAGACATTTACGGTCAATGCCCAGCGACTGAAGCACTACATGGGTGACACAATTGAGCCACAACTTGGAATCACCCGGTTCCAAGACACTCTAAACTGATACTGATCGACAGTCAAGCTCTCGACTATAAATTGAGAACTACCTCTCTCCCCCTTATCTTGCATTTAAGTCAAAGTTTATTATTTTCGTTTTTATTCTTATTTATATGTAGAAATTTCTATAAAAAAATCAAAAAAAATCATAAAATTGGGCGAAGGTTCGTGACCGAGCGGTAAAAATATACTGCTCGAGCGTGAACGCATCTGACGGGATAAGTTTCCCGAGACATTGGCGCTCGGGCGATAATTTTCTACTGCCCGGTCACGCCTGCACTTAAAATCGATTTCCCCCTTTCCCCTTTTTCACTTTGCACGAAATCTCTTCCCCAATCCCTAATTCTAACTCACCCCTTCTTGAATTTTTGCAGCAAATCCCTTCGAAACCGGGATTCCAACAACGTAGCTTGCAATCTTCGTTCCAATCAAGAATCTTCCGCACTCCGGTCATCCTTTACGAATCAAGTCACCATCTCCACTCTCTATCACCATGGCTCCCAAGAAACAACGAGGTAATCCCGGTTCCTCCTGTAGAACCCGTAACTTAGACTACATATAAGCCATGCATAATTCTAGTATTTTAAAATAAATTGATTTTATTGCATGAGTATTTAAAGTGCCTTTCTTTAAAGTTAATTATTTTATTTCAGTAGTTTAAATTTTATTCTTTCAATTATTTCAATGAGGCCGGACTGGAGTTGGAGCTTTGAGATAGAATTTAAGATTCGAGAAACATTTCCAGGATTTATTTTACCTAGCAAGTAAGTTCATTTAAGTTAAAAAGGAGGTTTAAGGATTTAATTTAATTACTTGAGGTGATTAAGAAAAAAGTTCACTTAAGTTCCAATAATTAAGGGCTTTAATTCACTAAAATAATTAAAGGATTAGTGAGGCCTTTAAGGGTTATTAATTTAGTAAATAATCAACAATTCCTCCCTTCATTTTTATTAAAAATTTCGGCCACCCCTTGTGGTATCTAGACTTTTCTTTGCCAACTCACTTTTGACCCATTCTTGGTTGAGTTAGCATAATAGCCTTTTTAATTAATGATCGACCTTAATTAATTAATTAATGAGTATTATCCTAGTCTAGATTAGCAAGGATTTTCGGCCATCACCTTTCTAGATCCTCCAAGAAGACTTGATATCAAACAATAATTCAAAATTCAAATTTAGGGAGACTTGGTCTTGATTTGGCCCTTATATTTTGCACCATTCTCCTCCACTCTTTAAACCACTCTTATCCCCCCTCCACCACCGAAATTCAGAGTGGTTTGAGAAGGAAAAATCGTGGCTAGCACTAGAGAAAAGAAGAGAGAAAATCGAGCAAGCTAGGTAGAATAGAAAGCGCTCCACCTTCTCCGCGTCGGATCGTCTTGTTCTTTTCGTTTTTCTTTCAAACGAAACCAGGCATACATATATTCTTCCTTGACTCTTCAATCAAGTCCTAATATCATTTATTTTCATTACATGGTCATGTTTTGATAGCCATAAACCGAAATACATCAGAACTTTTAGAAAACATCACATGCAGATTTTCGAATTTCATGATGCAGCTTCACGGTTTTGCTTGTTTTTGTATTTTCAGGTGATTGGCTCGACCCCAGGCTCCCAAGGCGACATCTAGACATGTTCTAGCATGGATTAGGATCAATTTAGTCCATTATTTCAGTCCCCATGCTTGCTGGAATTCGATAATGACAGCAGCTTTCCATCGGTGCCATTTTGTGTCTCACAATTTCGGTTTTACTGTCATGAGGGATAGATATTATCATGGCTACCCCAAGGCCTATAGCCATGGTTGGATCACTTCCCTAGCATGTCTAAGACGTGAATAAGTCGTCCTTTTGGTGGCTTGGTCCATGGCTAATCCGTTTTAAATAAAAGGCTAGAACAGCCCCTCCCCCACATTCGGCTTCTTCATTGGTACAGCATATGAGTTTCAGTTTTGGTTTGTTTGGTGTGGATCTTGGTCGGCCTATGGCCCTTAGCCACGGTTCATACCATACCCAAGATGTCTAGGTCTTGCCATAGTCAATCAAATGGCCACTGGAATGGCACGAGACAGCAAGCAAAGCACAACACCCCTCACGCGCGCAAAGGTGCTCTCGGGTGAATCTTTTCGGTTGGTTGCTGGAATATTTCGAATTTTGGCTGGTCTAATGCCCTTAGCCATGGTTCGAATCATTCCTTGGGATGTTGGTAAGAGGTTTTGGTCGGTGGTTCAAGCCCCAATGGCCATTAGCCTCACAAACGACGCAAGCAAACCAAAGCACGGTTGCTGTATTTTTGGACAGCAACTTGCTGTGTCGGTTTAGTGGCTCGTTCGAGTTCTCGGTCGGCTTTTAGCCTATGGACTTGGACTGGACAGTGCCTCATTGAGTTAGGAAGGTCATGTTTTTGACCGTTTGTAATTCGGTTCATTTTTGAGGTCGTACGAGAATTTACGGTGCGATGTGCCAAATTGACTCTCGAAAGAGCGTTTCTGTTTTGGCCTCCATTCACCTAGCTTTCGACTTGCATCATCTTAGGAGCATTAATTCATCATTTTAAGCGTATTTTAATCATGACTAAATGACGTTTCAGTGTTGGCTCGGGTTGGTTCGGAGTCATGATTAAATACGAAGTCGTTCGGTGTAATTGTCACATTTTCAAATGTTATTGCATAGTTTGGTCCCATAAATCTATTGCATATTTTTCATGGCATATTTAGGTTGCAGCGAGCCTGGGAGCGATCCAATCCAAGCAGTAAATTATTACAGGATATTTAATTGTGCCATTTAATTATATTACGTGCAAAAATATAAAATGTTCATTTTTGAGATTATGCGATATTTCTTGTGGCCATTACACTATCATTGGATTATTGCTAAATCCGGTCGTCAGTTACCGGTCCGGTCGCCAGTTACCGGTCACTTGAGTTTGTTTCACCCAGTGCACTGTGGCTACAGTCTGATCGGACGTTTACTATTTTACCCGGTCGCCAGTTACCGGTCATGGGAGCATTTTATTATCCGTTTGCCAGTTACCGGTCAGTTTCAGTGCAGGGGCCACTTGCGTATACCATAATCTCACCAGGAAAATTTATTACAGGCTATTTCAGTACAGGGCTCCAAGGAGCAAATATTTTTACCATGATATTTTCAGTTCAATTATGCACGTATTATAATTAATCACGACACGACACTTTTACGTTATGCATCATGACATGATATTTTTATCCCATGCAAATTTTACTATATTTGTTTGTTATTTACGATATATGCATGTTGAGTCTTTAGACTCACTAGACTTGATTGTTGTAGGTTCTGATGATGCCGGGGCCGAGGGCGGGGACCAGTGAGCAGGCTCGAGTCGGCAGTAGTAGGACCCGAGGACCTCATTTCAGCATTTATTTTTAATTGATGTCTCAAACATTTTAATTGTTGATGGAAAAACTTTTTACTATTATTTAAAAATGTTAATTTCTTCCGCTGCCACATTGAACATCAAACTTTATTTATAAGTTCATTTATGAAGGAGGCAATTTTAATTATTCAAAAAGAAAAATTTTAAGTTTTCCGCAAATTTTCTAAGTAAGGATTTTTAGGCCTTTACAGATGATATCAGAGCGGTGGTTCTGTATAGGGTTGTACTACTACTGATCACGAGAAGCTCATGAAGTCACGTCTTCGGTCTGTAAATTTACATTTACGCATTTTCTTTAAAGCATGAATTATTTTCTTAACGGCATTGTTTCATGAAGCATTTTATGTCTAGATTCATTTTATTTGTTCAGTATTTAAATTTAAATAAATTATGGGATTATGCATGTTAGTTACGTATGGGTTGTGTATGGGACAGTATGCCCCCTAGACGCATCCTTGAGCGCCCTACTGAGGATGAGCCTCGTCGAGAGGACAGAGAGGAGCCGAGGCAGGAGAGAGACTTACCACCTCCACCTCCACCGGACATGAATGCCTAGATGTTAGCTGGGATGACTCAGTTCTTTGCACAGTTTGCGGGGAACAACGCTGTGGTAACCAGGCCGACAGGGCCCGAGGCTGTCTACGAAAGATTCATGAAGATGCATCCGAAGGAGTTTTCTGGGACGTCTGACCCCATGATTGCTGAGGGCTGGATCAAGTCCCTTGAGGTTATCTTCGAGTTCATGGAGCTTGGAGATGCAGACCGAGTCCGATGTGCCACCTACTTATTCATTGGAGATGCCCGCTTATGGTGGGAAGGAGCATCGGTAGCCTTGAACATGGCTACGCTGAGTTGGGTACGCTTCACGGAGGTGTTCTAATCCAAATACTTTGCTGAGGAAGTGCGCATCAGGTTGACCACTGAGTTTATGAGCTTGAGGAAAGGAGATATAACTGTTACGGAGTTCATTCGTAAGTTCGAGAGGGGTTGTCATTTTGTACCCCTGATCGAAAATGATGCTAGAGCCAAGATGATGCATTTTCTGGTGGGTCTACGGCCGATCTTGCGCCGTGATGTTAGGGTGTCTGACCCTACTTCATATGAGGTCGCTGTCACCAAAGCCCTAGCCGCAGAGCAGGATCAGCGTGATATCGAGAGAGATTGCTTGGGAAAGCGACCAGCCCAGATACCGCACCGCCCTCCTCCTCAGCAACATCAGCAGCAGAACAAGAGGCCTTTTCACGGGCCGCCTAGAAACAGAGGCCAGCATCAGCATCAGCAGCAGCAGCAGCAGCGGGGACGCCCAGCCCCGAGGGCTCTTGAGCGCCCAATCTGTCCTAAGTGCTCACGTCGCCATCCTGGAGCATGTATGTACGGCTCAGGAAAGTGTTATAGGTGTGGTAGTCCAGACCACTTATTTCTGCAGTGCCCTCAGAGGAACCTGCCTACCCAGGGCAGAGTGTTTGCTCTCCATGCGACGGAGACGAACCCCGATACTATGCTGATGACAGGTACCTTAAGCTTTGAGTCTGCATTTGGAACTTAATGTTTTGGGTTAATATTTTGAACATAGAATTGGGATAGGATTGCATGCTCTACTTAGTATTACTTGGGAACTTTAGTTAGAAGAACTTCAACCTTTGCATGTCGATAAGTTTAGTCTTTGTAACAATTGGGTTCAACTTAGAGTTCCGATCTTTCAGGGAGAATTTTTATATCCGGTTCTGCTACGAAGGCCTTTACAGATTCAGGGGCCACTCACTCATTCATTTCAGAGGTCTTTGCTAATTTCCTTAAAGTTAAGACCATTGGGCTAGATATAGCCTATTCCGTAGTACTGCCGTCTGGCGAGGAGATGGCAGCCACCAATGTGATACGAGACATAGATCTTGAGCTCCATGGCAATCTTGTCTATGCGGATCTTATAGTGTTGCCGATGCCAGAGTTTGACATCATTCTAGGGATGGATTGGCTATTGCGGAACAGAGTTTTGATTGACTTCCAGCGGAGATCAGTTCTAGTCCGATCGCCAGGAATGACTCAGTTCTTATTCGAGCCAGACAGGTACTTTCCTCTACCACATATTATTCCCTATGTCCAGGATAGGAAGCTCATGCATAGAGGATGTCGGGCGTTTCTAGCAACCTTTGTATCTGTCCCCGAGGCGCCCAGTCAGTCAGCCTCAGATGTTCCGATCGTTAGAGACTTCTTAGACGTTTTTCCTGAGGACATCTCTGTTATGCCACCTGAGAGAGAGGTGAAGTTTTCTATCGAGCTTATGCCAGGTACGGCTCCGATTTCAAAAGCACCGTACCGACTTGCACCGACAGAGATGGCAGAGCTTAAGAAGAAGTTTCAAGAACTCCTTGACAAGGAGTTCATTCGCCCTAGCTTCTCACCATGGGGCGCGCCAGTCTTATTTTTGAAGAAGAAGGATGGCTCTATGAGACTTTGTATTGACTATCGGGAGTTGAACAGGGTTACAGTGAAGAATAAATACCCACTTCCGAGGATTGAGGATCTGTTTGACCAATTGCAGGGAGCTTCGATTTTCTCCAAGATAGATCTGCGTTCCGGTTATCACCAGTTGAGGGTGAGAGATGCTGATGTTTCGAAGACAGCTTTCAGGACTCGTTATGGCCACTACGAGTTCTTTGTGATGCCGTTCGGTTTGACGAATGCGCCAGCGATCTTCATGGATCTCATGAATCACGCGTTTCAGCCGTACCTCGATCAGTTTGTGATAGTGTTCATAGATGACATTCTCGTCTACTCCAAGAATCGGGAGGATCACAGCAGGCATCTGACCACAGTGTTGCAGACCTTGCAGAAACACAAATTATTCGCAAAGTTCAGTAAATGCGAATTCTGGTTAGAGAAGGTGGTGTTCTTAGGCCACATTGTTTCCAGCAGTGGCATTGAGGTAGACCCAGCGAAAGTTGCAGCAGTAAGAGATTGGGTTGTGCCGCAGAATGCATCAGAGATCCGCAGTTTTCTTGGCTTAGCAGGATATTATCGGAAGTTCATCAAGGGATTCTCTTCGATTGCAGTTCCACTCACAGCACTGACAAAGAAGAATGTGAAGTTTGTTTGGAGCGAGGAGTGTCAGAAGAGCTTCGATACTTTGAAGCAAGCTCTTATCTCCGCACCAGTTTTGGTCGTGCCATCAGGGCCCGGTGAGTTTGTCCTATATACCGATGCTTCGAAGCTCAGTCTTGGCGCAGTATTGATGCAGCATGGGAAGGTGATAGCATATGCTTCTAGACAGTTGAAGACTCATGAGAAGAACTACCCTACCCATGATCTAGAGTTGGCCGCAGTAGTTTTTGCCTTGAAGATTTGGAGGCATTATCTGTATGGAGAGAAGTGTCAGATCTTTACCGACCACAAGAGCCTCAAGTATTTTTTTACGCAGAAGGAGCTGAACATGCCTCAGAGGCGTTGGTTGGAGCTTGTGAAGGATTATGACTGTGACATTAGCTACCACCCTGGGTAAAGCTAATGTAGTTGCGGATGCATTGAGCAGAAAAGTCGCAGTGATGGCTCATTTGAAAGTTTCGAGACCTCTTCAGATTGAGATGCAGAGGTTTGATCTTGAGACTTATCCTCAAGGTAGATTTCCCCGTCTATCTACCTTGACCATTCAGTCTTCCCTTTTAAACCGTATTTGCAGTGGTCAGTCAGCAGATGAGCAGTTGGCCAAGTGGAAGTAGAGAGATGAGGCCAAGGGCAGTGTCTTGTATTCAGCCAGTGATGGTATTGTGAGGTACCGAGACAGGATATGGGTTCCTAGCAGTGATTCTATCCGAGCAGATTCTATCAGAATCCCACATGTCCCCGTACTCTATTCATCCAGGGAGTACAAAGATATACCGAGATTTGCAGTCGTTGTATTGGTGGCCAGGGATGAAGAAAGACATCAGGTGATTTGTATCCGAGTGTATGACTTGCCAGTTAGTGAAGGCCGAGCATCAGAGACCAGCAGATTTGCTCAAGCCTCTTCCTATTCCCGAGTGGAAGTGGGAGAATGTTACCATGGACTTTGTGACCGGATTGCCGAGGTCAGCCAGAGGATCGAATGCCATCTGGGTGATTGTTGATCGTCTTACCAAATCAGCGCATTTCTTGCCTATTAAGACGACTTTCACCATGATTCAGTATGCAGAGTTGTACATCCGGGAGATAGTCCGACTCCATGGTATTCCAGTTTCTATCGTGTCTGACAGAGATCCCAGATTCACTTCCTCGTTTTGGAAGAGTTTGCATTCGACTATGGGTACGAAGTTGCTGTTTAGCACAGCTATCCATCCACAGACAGATAGGCAGTCAGAGCGAGTCATTCAGATTTTAGAGGATCTTCTCCGCGCTTGCGTCATTGATTTCTCTGGGAGTTGGGAGTCGAACTTGCCATTGGTAGAGTTCACCTATAACAACAGCTTCCAGTCTTTTGTTGGTATGGCACCGTATGAAGCACTGTATGGCCGCAAGTGCAAATCTCCTGTTCATTGGGATGAAGTAGGAGAGAGCAGAGTTGGGTCCAGAGATTATTCAGCAGGCTGCAGATGTAGTAGTCAAGATCCGTGATAGGATGAGGACTGCTCAGAGTCGACAGAAGAGTTATACCGATCGGCGGAGGAGAGATTTAGAGTTTGCTGTCGGCGACCATGTCTTTGTGAAGGTGGCACCTATGAAGGGTGTCATGCGATTTGGGAAGAAATGGAAGCTCAGTCCGAGATTTATTGGACCATTTGAGATCCTCGACAGAGTTGGGACGCTAGCTTATCGTGTGGCTCTTCCGCCGAATCTGGCCGGAGTACACAATGTCTTCTACGTCTCTATGCTAAGGAAGTATATGGCGAATCCTTCGCATGTGTTGAACTTGAGCCGTTGCAGCTTACTCCGAACCTATCTTATGAGGAGAGACCAGTGCAGATCCTAGAAAGGCAGGAGAAGAAGCTTCGGAACAAGCTGGTTAGGCGAGTCAAAGTCAAATGGCTCAACCATTCAGAGGAGGAAGCTACGTGGGAGTCTAAGTCGGAGATGAGGAGTCGATAACCCGAGTTGTTCGGTGAGTTTTAATTTCGAGGACGAAATTTCTTTTAAGGGGGGAGGATTGTAGAACCCGTAACTTAGACTACGTATAAGCCATGCATAATTCTAGTATTTTAAAATAAATTGATTTTATTGCATGAGTATTTAAAGTACCTTTCTTTAAAGTTAATTATTTTATTTCAGTAGTTTAAATTTTATTCTTTCAGTTATTTCAATGAGGCCGAACTGGAGTTGGAGCTTAGATATAGAATTTAAGATTCGAGAAAATTTCCAGGAGTTATTTTACCTAGCAAGTAAGCTCATTTAAGTTAAAAAGGAGGTTTGAGGATTTAATTTAATTACTTGAGGTGATTAAGAAAAAAGTTCACTTAAGTTCCAATAATTAAGGGGTTTAATTCACTAAAATAATTAAAGGATTAGTGAGGCTTTTAAGGGTTATTAATTTAGTAAATAATCAACAATTCCTCCCTTCATTTTTATTAAAAATTTCGGCCACCCCTTGTGGTATCTAGACTTTTCCTTGCCAACTCACTTTTGACCCATTCTTGGTTGAGTTAGCATAATAACCTTTTTAATTCTTGATCCACCTTAATTAATTAATTAATGAGTATTATCCTAGTCTAGATTAGCAAGGATTTTCGGCCATCACCTTTCAAGATCCATCCAAGAAGACTTGATATCAAACAACAATTCAAAATTCAAATTTAGGGAGACTTGGTCTTGATTTGGCCCTTATATTTTGCACAATTCTCCTCAACTCTTTTAACCAATATTATCCCCCCTCCACCACCGAAATTCAGAGTGTTTTGAGAAGGAAAAATCGTGGCTAGCACTAGAGAAAAGAAGAGAGAAAATCGAGCAAGCTAGGTAAAATAGAAAGCGCTCCACCTTCTCCGCGTCGGATCGTCTTGTTCTTTTCGTTTTTGTTTCAAACGAAACCAGGCATGCATATATTCTTCCTTTACTCTTCAATCAAGTCCTAATATCATTTATTTTCATTACATGGTCATGTTTTGATAGCCATAAAACGAAATACATCAGAACTTTTAGAAACATCACATGCAGATTTTCGAATTTCATGATGCAGCTTCACGGTTTTGCTTGTTTTTGTATATTCAGGTGATTGGCTCGACCCCAGGCTCCCAAGGCGGCATCTAGACATGTTCTAGCATGGATTAGTATCACTTTAGTCCATTATTTCAGTCCCCATGCTTGCTGGAATTCGATAATGACAGCAGCTTTCCATCGGTGCCATTTATTGTCTCACAATTTCGGTTTTGCTGTCATGAGGGATAGATCTGATCATGGCTGTCCCAAGGCCTATAGCCATGGTTGGATCACTTCCCTAGCATGTCTAAGACGTGACTAAGTTTCCCTTTTGGTGGCTTGGTCCATGGCTAATCGGTTTTAAATAAAACGCTAGAACAGCCCCTCCCCCACATTCGGCTTCTTCATTGGTACAGCATATGAGTTTCAGTTTTGGTTGGTTTGGTGTGGATCTTGTTTGGCCTATGGCCCTTAGCCACGGTTCATACCATACCCCAAGATGTCTAGGTCGTGCCATAGTCAATCAAATGGACACTGGAACGGCACGAGACAGCAAGCAAAGCACAACACCCCTCACGCGCGCAAAGATGCTCTCGGGTGAATCTTTTCGGTTGGTTGCTGGAATATTTAGAATTGTGGCTGGTCTAAAGCCCTTAGCCATGGTTCGAATCATTCCTTGGGATGTTGGTAAGAGGTTTTGGTCGGTGGTTCAAGCCCCAATGGCCATTAGCCTCGCAAACGACGCAAGCAAACCAAAGCACGGTTGCTGTATTTTTGGACAGCAACTTGCTGTGTCGGTTTAGTGGCTCGTTCGAGTTCTCGGTCAGCTTTTAGCCAATGGCCTTGGACTGGACAGTGCCTCATTGAGTTAGGAAGGTCATGTTTTTGTCCTTTCGTAATTCTGTTCATTTTTGAGGTCGTACGAGAATTGACGGTGCGATGTGCCAAATTGACTCTCGAAAGAGCGTTTCTGTTTTGGCCTTTATTCACCTAGATTTCGACTTGCATCATCTTAGGAGCATTAATTCATCATTTTAAGCATATTTTAATCCTGACTAAATGACGTTTCAGTGTTGGCTCGGGTTGGTTTGGAGTCATGATTAAATACGAATTCGTTCGGTGTAATTGTCACATTTTCAAATGTTATTGCATAGTTTGGTCCCATAAATCTATTGCATATTTTTCATGGCATATTTAGGTTGCAGCGAGCCTAGGAGCGATCCAATCCAAGCAGTAAATTATTACAGGATATTTAATTGTGCCATTTAATTATATTACGTGCAAAAATATAAAATGTTCATTTTTGAGATTATGCGATATTGCTTGTGGCCATTACACTATCATGGGATTATTGCTAAATCCGGTCGCCAGTTACCGGTCAGTTAAGTTTGTTTCACCCAGTATACTGTGGCTACAGTCTGATCAGACGTTTACTGTTTTACCCGGTCGCCAGTTACCGGTCATGGGAGCATTTTATTATCCGGTCGCCAGTTACCGGTCAGTTTCAGTGCAGGGGCCACTTGCGTATACCATAATCTCACCAGGAAAATTTATTACAGGCTATTTCAGTATAGGGCTCCAAGGAGCAAATATTTTTACCATGATATTTTCAGTTCAGTTATGCACATATTATAATTAATCATGACACGACACTTTTACGTTATGCATCATGACATGATATTTTTATCCCATGCAAATTTTACTATATTTATTTGTTATTTACGATATATGCATGTTGAGTCTTTAGACTCACTAGACTTGATTGTTGTAGGTTCTGATGATGCCGGGGCCGAGAGCGGGGACCAGTGAGCAGGCTCGAGTCGGCAGTAGTAGGACCCGAGGACCTCAGTTCAACATTTATTTTTAATTGATGGCTCAAACATTTTAATTATTGTTGGAAAAACTTTTTACTGTTATTTCAAAAATGTTAATTTCTTCCGCTGCCACATTGAACATCAAACTTTATTTATAAGTTAATTTATGAAGGAGGCAATTTTAATTATTCAAAAAGAAAAATTTTAAGTTTTCCGCAAATTTTCCAAGTAAGGATTTTTAGGCCTTTACACCTCCTCTTCATCTTCGTCCTTTGATAGACATCGTTTTGTGAGTGAGGTGGCCAGGGCTAGATACGATCATGCTAAGATTCACAGAAACCCTATAGCCGAGAGGGGATTCCGTAGACAATTTGAGGATAGACACTTAGGGTCTTTTGTGGATTTGGAAAGACGGGGATGGGGACAATTTTAAAATCAACCTTCGGCTGCAGTGGTCTCAGTGGTTTGGGAATTTTATGCAGATGCCGCGGAAGGGAAGGATGGTACGGTTTTTGTTAGAGGTCGACTTGTTCCATGTGACTCGGTTGCAATTAATGCACTATTACAGACACCTGAAGTTGATGACTCTCGATTTGAAGCTTTGGTAGCTGACCCCAATTATGACACGATACTCGCAGCGCTATGCCTTTCGGGCGCGATGTGGAAACCGTTGGGCGGACCACCGAGCGGTTTTGACGAGAAGTATTTGAAAGCCGGAGTTGCACTATGGTATCTATTTGTAGCCCGAAGGATGATGCCGGTCTCACATAAGAGCGAGGTGCAAAAAGAGCGGGCGGTGCTACTATTTGCCTTGACCGAAGGGTACGCAATCAATGTGGACAAACTTATAATTCTCAAATCATAATGAGTGCTCACAACAGTCATGTAAGGCCCGAGATTTTGATTACTGTAATTTGAAATGATTTGTGGATAATTGAGATGCAAGTATAGACGGAAAAGATTAGACCGAAAAGACGGAAGAAAACACGGAATATGTGCGAGGACAGAACACCCCGTGCATATGCGCGTGAGTGGCAGAAGACCCCGCTCATATGCGCGAGAAATGTGCGCGCATATGCACGAGCCATGCGAGAGGCCAAGGGGAAGTACAGAAGAGTTGGCGCATATGCGCGATATGGACGGGCGCATATGCACGAGCATGGCAGAGAAGTTGGCGCATATGCGCCGGATGGAGGCGCGCATGTACGCGAGTTGCATTGCACCGAGGAATTAAGTCTCGCGCATATGCGTGGCGATGGTGCGCGCATATGCGCGAGCTGCCGAGACACAAGCGCCGAGACTCGAAGGTCTCGCGTATATGCACGGATGTTTGTCGCACATATGTGCAAGACGTGCAACAAGAATATTGAGCCACTTGCCCTTGCATGCATGATATATATATATATATATATATATATATATATATATATATATATATATATATATATATATATATATATATATATATATGTATGTATGTATTTACCCATCCGTAGCCTTCAGAATTGAAAAAGGAAAATCCGAGGAAAGCTTCATGTGAGAATTTGATTTTGTGAATCCGCCCATCTGATTTTGAATCCGAGTACAGCACCGTGTTCCTAGCGATGACAGCTACAAAAGGACGTAAGTTTTATTGAATTCTGATATCGTTTGAAATTATGATATTGGGGGAATCATGTTTTGATTGATATATTGTGTTCTGGATATACTGATCAGTATATAATTGAAGTCAGATTGAAGAACAGACTGTGTATATAATTGTTATGATTTTCTGAAGTGATATGATTGAAATTTCGCAGATTTGATATCATGATTTGTTATTATTGAAGATTATGATTTGTATTGATATCGATTATGAGTCGTGATATTGTATCAGTGATGTTGAGATTGACGGGGTTATCAAGACTATATTGTTATGCCGTCGAAACATAAGTAGATTGATATTGATCAGATGCAGCATTGATTGAGACTGTATCGTTGACATTGATTAGAGTATTCCTTGACTTGATATTGATTAGAACAGATTTTGAACCGAGTTGTATATTGATACTGTATTTCTCGATACGTAATTTCAAATTGAGTGACATTGATAGCTTCGACCTCGAGACTCCGACTGTATCAGATCGTCAGGAAAAAAGGTATAAATTGATGTTGATGCGGGATTGCACAACTCGAGTTAGATTCGACTTGAGTTTCCCAAAATCACATACTTTACTTATTGCATTGATAATTGCAATTGAATGAGATTGATATCTTTGGTATATTGATTTATGTACTGAGTCATAGGCGGATGCGCCTAGTCATAGATAATTGATCTCGTGACAGGGGTGCATGATAGTGATGGAATCGTCACTGGCCCATTTCATATTGTCACAGAGGTTTGGCAGGATATGCCAGGGCTGATATGCCTAGTTATTGGCTGATTCGCCAGGGCGGAGGTGCCCAGTTTGTGGTTGATTTGCCAAGACACCGGACGTTTGGTTGTATCGATATTTTGTGGAGAAGAGCAGCTCCTATTGCTGAGATTCGATACGAAAAGGGCCAAAGTCCGCGAATAAGAATGTACCACCACCCCAATCGGGAGAGTATGTGGTAGTATGAACTTATTCAGATCGGGATCCCTAGATTAGGACGAGTCGAGTCAGAGTCTGTTAGTCATGGAGTGTGATTCAGAGTTTGTATTTGATTCATGTTTCTGATTTGATACATGTTATGAATATCTATTTCATGCTTTTATATCTGTTTATATGAAATGCATATATACATGATTTATACTGAGAATATAATTCTCACCGGAGTTATCCGGCTGTTGTCTTGTTTGTATGTGTGCATGACAACAGGTGGGACATGATCAGGATCAGGAAGAGGATGATAGATTATAGTTAGCGTGGAGATCCGGGCCCAGAAGCAGAATAGGATTCGACACTTGATGTATAATCGTTGAACCCTAGTTGAGATAAAGACATGTAGTACCAGACTTGCACTTTTATAATAATGTATATCATATTTATTTTATTACGTTTCCGTATTTATATTAAAAAAAAGTAGTCCCACTTTTCTTAATTGTTATATTTGATATTAATAATGATTAAGACATGAATTAGCGTCCGAGTCCCCACAACAGGTGGTATCAGAGCGATAGATCTTTTAGACTGAGATAGGAGCTTGTGAGCGGGGTAGAGTGAGTTTTCTTCCTTGCCTTTGATTGCTTGCATGATTTACTGCTTTGTAATACATGTTACTTGATTTATCTGATTTGATTTGGTAATATGTAATTTAAAGTGAATCAGAACCGATTCTTGATCAGCAGTAAGATGATCAGAGGAGGACTGAAACAGGTTTGTTGTATCTGGTTACTAATCTCTTTGATAATCAGATCTATCTCCTCGAAGAATCCCAGAACAGGGAAGTATCTTGATTGATCATGTAATGCCCAAGATTTTAAAACACGTTAGTTTAAGATATGAATGCAACCAGATTATGTTGAGATTTAAAAGTTAAATATGTAAATTTGTAGGCGAAAGTGACTCGCCCGGGCGGACGTTTTTGACCGCCCGAGCGAGAGTGCCTCGGAGAAGAGGGCCGAAAGTCACTCGCCCGGGCGGATGTTTTTGACCGCCCGAGCGAGGCTGCTGGAATGGGCGAAGGCCGAGAGTTGTTCGCCCGGGCGGAAGTTTTTGCTCGCCCGAGCGAGCGTGTACAAGTAGTCCAGGGCCGAGAGTTTCTCGCCCAGGCGGCAACTTTGGACCGCCCGAGCGAGAGCCGTGTACACCAAAGGATGTGCCATGTGTCTTGAAACATGCAAAGTATATATACTAAATGCACGATTTCTTCTTCATTCAGCAGGGAAAAGGTAGACTTCAGAGGAGAAAAGCTTCATTTCCTTTAGCTTATAATTTGTGCTTTTACAAGATTTAGCCATCCAACCTTAAATCTGACTTCGGTTTTGAACTCCTCTCGTTAGTAGCTACAAAGTGAGGTAAGTTTAATTCATTTCCAGCAAGTTTCGAAATTCAGATGATTGGGAAATTAGATTATGATAGTTATATTGTGTTCTTGAGATGGTAGATATTGTAGGACCGTAAACGGATCGAAGAACGGATATCGTATGTTATTATTATGATTTTTCAGCATGTATAGAAGGAAGTATATGCAGATTTTGAGATCTTGTCTTGGATATGGTGATGATTATGAATTTGATTAGGGAGAATTGGATTGACCGGTATCGAGAAGTACACCGTTATGCCGTCAATGGTGTTGAAATGTACTAGTGAATTGATAGTATATGTATTGATTGGGTTAGGAATTGATGAAACACATATTACATTGCTATTTCAGATTGGTGTCGACGACTTTGACATCGAGTAATTGGCATCGACAGATAGTGTGCGACGAAAGGTATAAGTCATGTTTTGTTTGGGGAGATGTAACTCAAATAAGATATTATTTGAGTTTCCCAACCAAAATCACATACGAGTATTATTAAATATTTTGTAACATGTTTATGAATTGTGTATAGCATTATATTCAATCTTTTAACATGTTATGCTTTGATTTCAGAATTGTATTCAAGCATGTATGATCAGTATGATATTCAGCCATGAATATGATTATACGTTGTTTACATATTGATATTCATTGCATTTGAGATAGGAGAGTCTTTGACAGGCATTGTCAAATATCTAGACGTTTCGGTGTATCTCAGCATAGGAGTAGGCATTACTCTTATTGCCGCCGTTGATACAGCTCAGACCGAAGTCTAGGAATGAGACGTACATTACCCCGATTGGAGGGTAGGTAGTGACGTCTTATTCACCCCGGGATCCCTAGAGTTCTAGTCGAGTCGAGTCCAGACATGGTTTGATTCGCATTGCATTGCATGTGCATATGATGTCATTCATGATAACATGTTTCATGTTTAATTGATTATATGCATGTATACATGTTTATACTGGGATTTGTTCTCACCGGTTTTCCGGCTGTTGTTATGTCTGTATGTGTGCATAACAACAGGTGGGGCAGGATCTGGGTCAAGCAGAGGATGAGAGATGGACATAGCGTGGTGATCTCGGGCATAGCAGATGGCTAGTAGTTGTACTGTATTTTATTACTAGTTGTTCAGAGTAGTTGGAACAAGACATATTGTACCTTATGTTTGTATTTTAAATAAGGCATGTATGTTGTTTATATACCTTAGATTTAATATTAAAAAGCGAAAAATTTGACCCACTTTTTATATTAATGATCCGTTTTAATTCCAAAGAAAAGAATTAGAGCCCGGGTCCCCACAACAGGTGGTATCAGAGCCTTAGGTTCTGTAGACTGAAATAGAGTATGAGCGGGGTAGATCGAGTCATCTTCCTTGCTTTTGTGTGCTAGCATGATTATTGCTTTCCCTATTATGTGTTGTATTGTATCTGATGTGATTACAGCATGTAATAAACTGAATCAGAACCGATTCTAGATCAGAGGTAACTGACTAGAGGAGGGCTGAGATAGTTGTATATCTTGTATTCTAATCAATTGGATTATTAGATACATGCCTCCTAGAAGAGCAGTTGTGCCAGTACGACCACCAGCGCCAGAGCAGGGTAGCACATCCGGAGATACGATGGATGTCACTGCTACGCCCATGGAGACTCTATTAAAGCGATTCCAGTCATTCCGACCACCGACCTTAAAGGGGACAGAAAATGCAATTGAATGCGAAAGCTGGTTGGAGGATATCGAGATGTTGTTCGAGTCTCTAGGGTACAGTGATGAGAAGAGAGTGAAGCTCATTGGCCATCAACTGCAAGACGTGGCTAAGTATTGGTGGGTGAATATGAGAAGAGCACTAGAACAGCGTGGCACTGAGATTACATGGAAAGTGTTCAAGACTGAGTTCTATCAGCGATTCTTCCCTGTATCCTACCGGAAAGATAAAGGCGCTGAATTTGCAAACCTGAGGCAAGGGCAACTGAATATCGAAGAGTACGTTGCTAAATTTTCTTCTTT
Organism: Primulina eburnea; assembly: GCF_022965805.1. Classification (NCBI taxonomy): domain Eukaryota; kingdom Viridiplantae; phylum Streptophyta; class Magnoliopsida; order Lamiales; family Gesneriaceae; genus Primulina; species Primulina eburnea. Next base: position 20,404,968 of record NC_133109.1, on the reverse strand, counting down.
GCTTCGTTTTGCACCTCACGTTTCCGGTAATGATGAGGCCATGGCGGATCAGTTTATAAATGGCCTAAATCCAGATATCTTTACGTTGGTCAATACTGGGAGACCCGATAATTTCTCGGATGCATTGAATCGTGCCAAAGGAGCAGAAGCAGGGTTGCTGAGACAACGAAGTGTTCCGTATGTGGCTCCGAGTCCGAGACCGCCACTACCTCCATCCCAAGTTCCTCCTCCTCGATTCGAAAGTGGTGGTAGCAGTAGCGGACGCAAAGTCCAGTTGAAAGCAAAGGGTAAACAGTTTAAGAGGGCAGGGAGCAGTTCTTCGAGCTCCAGCGGGTCATGACAGAGAGGTTTTGGCCAGAGTCTAGAGGTGGCAAGTGGATATTGCAGTACTTGTGGAGGTAAGCATGCCACAGAACAATGTCAAGGTGTAGTGGGCAGGTGTAACGTATGCAAACAACAGGGGCATTATGCCAAGGTCTGTCCTCAGAGGAGTGGTGCATCAAGATTCCAGGCTGCAGGATCGTCTGCCTCCGTGACTCAGCCTGAGAGGCAAGCTTCATCTGTTCACTCATTTCAGCCGCCACCTGCACAAACCCAGCCTCGAGCCAGAGGTGGCCAGCCAGGGAGTCAGCCTCAGAGACAACAGGCTCAGGTGTTTGCCTTGACTGAAGAGCAAGCACAGGATGCCCCAGATGATGTCATTGCAGGTAACTGTTTCCTTTGCGGTTATCCTGCTTATATATTGATAGATACGGGTGCATCGCATACATTCATTTCAGAGCGATTTGCATTGTTGCATTCTTTGCCTGTTGAGTCTTTGCTAGATGTTGTGTCTATTAATTCTCCGTTGGGAAGTGGATTGATATCTGTAACTACGGTTAGACATTGCATTCTACAGTTTGAGGGGCATGAGATTGACCTAGAGTGTATAGTGTTGGGTCTAGCTGATTTTGATTGTATAGTTGGTATTGACATGCTAACGAAGTATCGAGCCACCGTGGATTGTTTCCACAAGATTGTCAGATTCAGACCCGAGATGACAGACGAGTGGAAATTCTACGGGAAGGGTTCCAGATCTCGGATTCCCTTGATTTCGGCTCTTACTATGAACAGATTATTACAGAAAGGAGCAGACGGTTTCTTTATTTATGCTGTAGATATGCAGAAGTCGAGCCCGGCGTTGGCAGAAATACCAGTAGTGCGGGAATTTGCTGATATTTTTCCAGATGAAATCCCAGGATTACCTCCGGTTCGTGAGGTAGATTTCAGTATTGATCTTACACCAGGTACCGTCCCTATTTCGAGAGCTCCATATAGGATGGCACCCATCGAACTCAAAGAACTGAAAGCACAGTTGGAAGATTTGCTAGCCAAGGGATATATCAGGCCTAGTGTATCTCCTTGGGGTGCTCCAGTGCTATTTGTGCGAAAGAAAGATGGATCGATGCGGCTGTGTATCGATTACAGGCAACTGAATAAGGCCACGATAAAGAATAAATATCCATTGCCTAGAATTGATGATCTATTTGATCAACTACAAGGATCGTCTGTATATTCCAAGATTGATTTACGATCCGGATATCATCAGCTTCGAGTTCGAGATGTAGACATACCGAAGACAGCATTTCGAACCAGGTATGGGCATTACGAATTCATTGTTATGCCTTTTGGTTTGACAAATGCTCCGGCGGTATTCATGGGCTTGATGAATCAAATCTTTCAGAGGTATTTGGATGATTTTGTTATTGTCTTTATCGATGATATTTTGGTGTATTCTAAGAACAGGATTGAGCATGCAGAACATCTCAGAATTGTGTTGCAAACACTGAGAAATGAGAAATTGTATGCCAAATTGTCAAAGTGCGAATTTTGGTTGAACCGAGTTGTCTTTTTGGGACATATCATATCGGGAGATGGTATCTCCGTAGATCCGAGTAAAGTGGAAGCTGTGATTAGTTGGCCGAGACCGACATCTGTACCTGAAATACGCAGTTTCATGGGTCTCGCGGGATACTATAGACGATTCATCCAAGATTTCTCCCGTATTGCGAAGCCAATTACGCAATTGACACAGAAGAATGCACCGTTCTTATGGTCTGAGGAGTGTGAGTCTAGCTTTTTGGAATTGAAGAAGAGGCTGACCAGCGCACCTGTCCTGATGATTCCTTCAGGTACGGGTAATTTTGTTGTATATTGTGATGCTTCTCACAGAGGTTTGGGATGTATTCTTATGCAGCGAGGGCATGTGGTTGCATATGCCTCGAGACAATTGAAGACTCACGAGACGCGATACCCCATTCATGATCTTGAATTGGCGGCTATTGTATTTGCGCTGAAGATCTGGCGCCATTATCTTTATGGCGAGAAATTCGAGATCTATTCAGACCACAAAAGCTTAAAGTACTTGTTTTCTCAGTCGGAGTTGAATATGCGACAGCGTAGATGGCTTGATCTGTTAAAAGATTTTGATTGCGAGATCAAATATTCCCCGGGAAAGTCAAATGCAGCGGCAGACGCCTTGAGTCGAAAGGTATGTGCCTTATCCTTATCGACGATAGGTGTTACGAAACTCGTTGAAAATTGCTGTTTTGCTGGATTAGAATTTGATACAGATAGGAAGCCACTACGACTTGCTACTATTCAAGTCGAGCCAAACTTGATCAGAAGAATAAAAGAAGCACAAAGAACAGATCAGAATGTGCAGAGATCGATTCAGATGGTCAGAACAGGACACGTATCAGAATATCGGGTGCGTGAGAATGTGTTGTACGTAAATAACCGTCTGGTTGTGCCGGATGTTTCAGAGTTAAGACATCAGATTATGTCTGAAGCACATTGTAGTCGGTTTAGTATTCATCCTGGTGGCCGAAAGATGTACAATGATCTGAAGACACAGTTCTGGTGGAAGCAGATGAAGTCAGACATTGCGGAATTTGTATCTAAATGCTTGAATTGCCAACAAGTGAAGGCCGAGAGGAAGAAGCCCGGAGGGTTACTTCAGAGTTTGTCTATTCCTGAATGGAAATGGGACCACATCTCCATGGATTTTGTGACGAAGTTACCCCGATCTTCTCGAGGCTGCGATGCGATTTGGGTCGTTATCGACCGACTGACCAAATCAGCTTGTTTTATTCCGTATAGAATGACTTACAGACATGATCAAATGGCGGAGATATATGTTCGAGAGGTAGTCAAATTACATGGTGTACCGAAGTCTATCGTATCAGATCGTGATCCACGATTCACTTCACACTTTTGGCACAGTTTACAGCAGGCCTTAGGTACGACTTTACACCTGAGTACTGCTTATCATCCTCAGACAGACGGACAGTCAGAGCGGACTATCCAGACATTAGAGGATATGTTGAGAGCCGTAGTACTAGACTTTGGTACTAGTTGGCAAGATTCCCTACCTCTTTGTGAATTCTCCTATAATAACAGCTATCAGACGAGCATTGAGATGGCACCGTTTGAAGCGTTATATGGCAAGAAGTGCAGATCTCCGCTATACTGGGATGATATCTCAGAAGTACCAGAACTGGGGCCAGATATGATTCGTGACATGACAGAGAAGGTGAAACTCATTCAGAAGAGGATGAAGACAGCACAGGATAGGCAAGCCAAATACGCCAATATCAGACGTAGACCGTTAGTATTTGAGGCAGGAGATAGAGTATTCTTAAAGATTTCTCCATTCAGAGGCGTTGTTCGATTTGGTAAACGCGGGAAACTATCTCCTCGATACATTGGTCCTTACGAGATTCTTGAAAAGATTGGCGATCGAGCTTATCGACTTGCCCTTCCTCCTTCTCTATCCGGAATACATGACGTGTTTCATGTATCAATGTTACGAAAATATATGCCAGATGTTTCTCATGTCATTCAACCTGACGAAGCTAAACTTGATCAGATGTTGAGCTATGTGGAACAACCGATACAGATTCTTGATCGGAAAAATAAGCAACTCAGAACGAAGATTATTCCACTTGTGAAAGTTCAGTGGAGTCGTCATGGCATTGAAGAAGCGACTTGGGAGACAGAAGCCAGCATGAGACAGAAACACCCCGAGTTATTTCAATGATGTGAGTATTTATCCAGTTTTAGATGGTAATGCTGTTTTAAATACTTTAATTGATTTATATCAAGTTCGAGGACGAACTTATGTCTTAGAGGGGGAGACTTGTAATGCCCAAGATTTTAAAACACGTTAGTTTAAGATATGAATGCAACCAGATTATGTTGAGATTTAAAAGTTAAATATGTAAATTTGTAGGCGAAAGTGACTCGCCCGGGCGGACGTTTTTGACCGCCCGAGCGAGAGTGCCTCGGAGAAGAGGGCCGAAAGTCACTCGCCCGGGCGGATGTTTTTGACCGCCCGAGCGAGGCTGCTGGAATGGGCGAAGGCCGAGAGTTGTTCGCCCGGGCGGAAGTTTTTGCTCGCCCGAGCGAGCGTGTACAAGTAGTCCAGGGCCGAGAGTTTCTCGCCCAGGCGGCAACTTTGGACCGCCCGAGCGAGAGCCGTGTACACCAAAGGATGTGCCATGTGTCTTGAAACATGCAAAGTATATATACTAAATGCACGATTTCTTCTTCATTCAGCAGGGAAAAGGTAGACTTCAGAGGAGAAAAGCTTCATTTCCTTTAGCTTATAATTTGTGCTTTTACAAGATTTAGCCATCCAACCTTAAATCTGACTTCGGTTTTGAACTCCTCTCGTTAGTAGCTACAAAGTGAGGTAAGTTTAATTCATTTCCAGCAAGTTTCGAAATTCAGATGATTGGGAAATTAGATTATGATAGTTATATTGTGTTCTTGAGATGGTAGATATTGTAGGACCGTAAACGGATCGAAGAACGGATATCGTATGTTATTATTATGATTTTTCAGCATGTATAGAAGGAAGTATATGCAGATTTTGAGATCTTGTCTTGGATATGGTGATGATTATGAATTTGATTAGGGAGAATTGGATTGACCGGTATCGAGAAGTACACCGTTATGCCGTCAATGGTGTTGAAATGTACTAGTGAATTGATAGTATATGTATTGATTGGGTTAGGAATTGATGAAACACATATTACATTGCTATTTCAGATTGGTGTCGACGACTTTGACATCGAGTAATTGGCATCGACAGATAGTGTGCGACGAAAGGTATAAGTCATGTTTTGTTTGGGGAGATGTAACTCAAATAAGATATTATTTGAGTTTCCCAACCAAAATCACATACGAGTATTATTAAATATTTTGTAACATGTTTATGAATTGTGTATAGCATTATATTCAATCTTTTAACATGTTATGCTTTGATTTCAGAATTGTATTCAAGCATGTATGATCAGTATGATATTCAGCCATGAATATGATTATACGTTGTTTACATATTGATATTCATTGCATTTGAGATAGGAGAGTCTTTGACAGGCATTGTCAAATATCTAGACGTTTCGGTGTATCTCAGCATAGGAGTAGGCATTACTCTTATTGCCGCCGTTGATACAGCTCAGACCGAAGTCTAGGAATGAGACGTACATTACCCCGATTGGAGGGTAGGTAGTGACGTCTTATTCACCCCGGGATCCCTAGAGTTCTAGTCGAGTCGAGTCCAGACATGGTTTGATTCGCATTGCATTGCATGTGCATATGATGTCATTCATGATAACATGTTTCATGTTTAATTGATTATATGCATGTATACATGTTTATACTGGGATTTGTTCTCACCGGTTTTCCGGCTGTTGTTATGTCTGTATGTGTGCATAACAACAGGTGGGGCAGGATCTGGGTCAAGCAGAGGATGAGAGATGGACATAGCGTGGTGATCTCGGGCATAGCAGATGGCTAGTAGTTGTACTGTATTTTATTACTAGTTGTTCAGAGTAGTTGGAACAAGACATATTGTACCTTATGTTTGTATTTTAAATAAGGCATGTATGTTGTTTATATACCTTAGATTTAATATTAAAAAGCGAAAAATTTGACCCACTTTTTATATTAATGATCCGTTTTAATTCCAAAGAAAAGAATTAGAGCCCGGGTCCCCACAGATCAGATGGATGTGTCTGAAACTCCGATGGAAATACAGTTGAAGAGGTTTCAGTTATTGACACCGCCGATTCTGAAGGGCACTGAGATGACTGTTGATTGTGAGAATTGGCTAGGTGATATAGAGTTACTGTTTGATTCACTTGAGTACCAAGATGAATGGAGAGTGAAACTGATATGACACCAGTTACAGAAAGTCGCAAAGAGTTGGTGGATTACAACCAAGGGAGCCCTAGAACAGCGTGGAACGATGATTACATGGGAAATCTTTAAAGTGGAATTTTATCGAAGGTTTTTCCCAGGTTCATACCGAGAAGATAAGAGGACAGAGTTTGAAACTTTGAAACAGGGTCAGTTAAGCATTGAAGAATATGTTGATAAATTCTCTACGTTGCTACGTTTTGCTCCTCACTTGGCAGGAAATGATGAAGCTGTGACTGATCAGTTTGTTAAGGGATTGAATCTTGAGATATTGACATTGGTAAACACAAGTCAACCCTCTAATTTTGCTGATGATCGGAGTAGAGCCAAGATCGCCGAAGCCAGTCTGATGAGACAGAAAGGAGCTTCGTTTGTGCCTCCAGCATCGAGACCACAACAACCACCTCTCGCACTTGAGACTGGTAGTAGAAGTGGTGGAAAGAAAGATTTTCTGAAAGCTCGAAAGAAAAAGTTCAAGAAGTTAGGAAGCGGTTCATCTACTTCCAGTGGTTCTAGTCAGAGCTATACAGGAGTTTACTGCAGAACTTGCAGAGGGAGACATCCCACTGAGCAATGCTAAGGAGTTTTTGGTAGTTTCCATATCTGCAAACGACCAGGACATTTTTCGAGAGTATGTCCACAACAAAGTTCTCGAAGATTCCAGGTAGCAGGATCATCTGGATCAGTGACTCAGACTGATAGATCATCATATGTTGTTCTCTATTTTCAACCACCCCTTACTCAGTCACAACCAGGGCCAGAAGGAAGACAGAGTGGTTGCAGTGATCAAGGAACAGAACCAGGATGCACTTGATGATATAGTGGCAGGTATCCGATCTTTTATGATTATTTCGTGTATGTATTGAGAGATTCTCATACATCTTATGTATGATATCTGAATGAACTGCATTGATGTATGCTTTATCTGTTGAGTAAGTGTCTGCTGTAGTATTTTATCTCTTCAGTTTTGGGGAGCGGTTTGATATCAGTGGATTCTGTAAAACATCGTATACTACAGTGGATGAGAATGAGACTAAGTTAGCTTGTATTGTACTTGTGTTGTTTGAGTATGACTGTATTATTGATACTGATTTGCTGATCAAGTACAGAGTTACCGTAGAATATTTCCAGATGATGGTGAGAGTCGGACCTGAAATGGCCGAAGAATGAATATTGTACGGTAAGGATTCTAGATTTGGAATTCCTTTGATATCCGTATTATCTATGACTCGATCGTTACAGAAAGGAACAGAGAGATTTCTTATGTATTCAGTTGATGTACTGAAATTTAGCTTATCATTGGCTTATTTGCCAGTGATATGAGAGTTGTTATTGTTCCCAGATGATACTCCGGGCTTGCCTTCAGTCAGGGAGATTTATGTCAGCCTTGATTTGATACCAGGTACAGTTTCTTTTCTTTAGAACTCTGTACAGAATGGTACTGATTGAATTGAAAGATTTGAAAAACCAGACAGAAGATTTACTAGCCGACAATTACATCTGATTGAGTGTTTCTTCTTGGGATGTACCAGCTATGTTTGTGAGTTGATAAAATCTGTGTTCAGAATATTTTGATGATTATCTGATTAGTTAATCTATGATATTCTGATATATTTGAAGAATATGACTGATTTTGTTGCATATCTGAGTATTGTATAGAATATTCTGAGAGCTGGAAAGTTGGATACAGAAATTATTGAATCGTGAATCTTGATTTAATACAAATTATATTCAGGGCTTGTTATATCTGAAGATGATATATTTTTTTATCATAGCAGAGTTAAGACGTGATTAGTTGGTCGAGATTAACATCAGTGTCAGAAATTTATAATTGCATGAATCAAGCAGGCTACTCTAGCTGACTGTTTTTTTTTTAATTTCTTGAGAATGATTATTTTTCTGGAGCAGTGTTTGGAAACAGATTGTAGACAGTTGAAACTGGATATTGTTCCGGTTGAATCATAATTGATTTTTAGAAATAAAGCAGCTCAGAAAGTTGATCAGAATGGGAAGAACTCGATATCGATAGTCAGAGCAGGGTATCGGTCAGAATATCAGGTATGTGATACTGTATTGTATATGAATAACTGATTTATTGTGCCAGATATTTCGGATTCGAAATGAAGGATGTTGTCAGAAATGGACAATAATTGTCTCAGCATTCATCCTGATAGCGGAAAGGTATGGTAATTTGAAAAGACAGTTTTGATAGAAACAGATGAGATCAGATATTGCAGAATTTGTACTGAAATGTTTGAATTGCCGACAGATGAAGACCGAAAGAATGAAACCAGAAGATTGGTTTTATAGCTTATCGATTCTTGAATGGAAATGAGATTACGTTTCTAAGGATATCGTGACGAAGCTACTATATTCTCCTCGAGATTGCAATGTGATTTGGGTTGTGATTGATAGATCGACCAAATCAGCAGGTATTATCTTGTACAAGATTACGTACAGATATGACTAGATTACTGAGATTTCTGTCAGAGAAATGATCAGATTGCACATAATGCCAAAGTTGACTATATCCGACCATGATTTTGGTTAGCTTTACACGTTTGGCAGAGTGTATAGCAGATTATTCCAGATCTCACCTACAGACTGAAGGATAGTCAGAGCGGACTATCTGAATATGCGAAGATATCCTTGGAGCTATAGTGCGTAATTTTAGCACTAACTGACCAAATTCTTTGTCATTATGTGAGTTTTAGTACAACAATAGCTATAAGTCGAGTTTTGAGATGACTCTTTTGAGGCGTTGTACGACAAGAAGTGCATATCCCTTCTTTATTGGGATGATATCTCTGAGGTACCTGATATGTTCAGAGATATGACGAATAAAGTGAAGCTGAATCAGAAGAAAATGAAGACAGCTCAGAATAAACTGACTAAAATTACCAACGGCAGACGACAATCATTAGTAATTGAGATAGAAGACCGAATATTGAATCGATTGGTATTGAACCGATTTGATAGCAGATGATGATTTTAACTGTTATGAACTAGTGATTGTTATACTGATATCGTATAGCCTGTAGTCGAGATCGATGCTATCAGAATTATTTCAAGTTGTATTATGATATTATACTTCTTGAATTATTATTCCAGATTGGAATTAGAATCGGTAGAAGAAAGATAATTCAGAATGAAGACTATTCCGTTGTTGAAAGTTAAGTCGAATTGTTAGGTCATTGAAGTAGCGACTTGGGAAACAGGATCTAATATGAAACAGAGATTTCAGAATTGATCATTGAGGTGAGTTTCCTTTTAATTCCTGTATATACCTCCTTTTGTATCTGATTGGTAACTGATATCATTACCTCTTATATGATATGATTGCCTGTGATTTCGAGGACGAAATCATATCTTAGGGGGGAGAAATGTAAGGCCTGAGATTTGATTACCGTAATCTGAATTGATTTGTGGATAATTGAGATGTAATTATAGACGGAAAATATTAGACCGAGAAGACGAAAGAAAACACGGTTTATGTGCGAGTGTAGAACACCCCGCACATATGCGCAACGAGGATCCACGCATATGCGCGTGAGTGGCAGAAGACCTCGCGCATATGGGCGCATATGCACGAGCCATGCGAGAAGCCAAGGGGAAGTCCTGAAGAGTTGGCGCATATGCGCGATATGGACAGACACATATGCGCAAGCATGGCAGAGAAGTTGGCGCATATGCGTCGGATGGAGGCGCGCATATGCGCGAGTTGCATTGCACCGAGGCAGTAAGTCTCGTGCATATGCGCGGCGATGGTGCGCGCATATGCGCGAGCTGCCGAGACACAAGCGTCGAGACGTGAAGGTCTCGCGCATATGTGCGGATGGTTGTCGCCCATATGCGCGAGACGTGCAACAAGAATAATGAGCCACTTGCCCTTGCATGCATGAGTTATATATGTATATATATATATATATATATATATATATATATATATATATATATATATATATATGTATTTATCCATCTGTAGCCTTCAGCATTGAAAAAGGAAAAGCCTAGGAAAGATTCATGTGAGAATTTGATTTTGTGAATCCGTCCGTTTGATTTTGTATCCGAGTACAGCACCGTGCTCCTAGCGATGACAGCTACAACAGGACGTAAGTTTTATTGAATTCTGATATCGTTTAAAATTATGATATTGGGGGAATCATGTTTTGATTGATATATTGTGTTCTGGATATACTGCTCATTATATAATTGAAGTCAGATTGAAGAACAGACTGTGTATGTAATTGTTATGATTTTCTGAAGTGATATGATTGAGATTGCGCAGATTTGATATCAGGATTTGTTATTATTGAAGATTAAGATTTGTATTGATATCGACTATGAGTCGTGATATTGTATCTGTGATGTTGAGATTGACGAGGTTATCAAGACTGTACTGTTATACCGTCGAAACATCAGTATATTGATATTGATCAGATGCAGTATTGATTGAGACTGTATCGTTATATCGTTGACATTGATCGGAGTATGTCTTGACTTGATATTGATCAGAACAGATTTTGAATCGAGTTGTATATTGATACTGTATTTCTCGATACGTCATTTCAGATTGAGTGACATTGATAGCTTCAACCTTGAGACTCCGACTGTAGCAGATCGTCAGGAAAAAAAGGTTTAAATTGATGTTGATGCGGGATTGCACAACTCGAGTTAGATTCGACTTGAGTTTCCCAAAATCACATACTTTACTTATTGCATTGATAATTTCAATTGAATGAGATTGATATCTTTGGTATATTGATTTATGTACTGAGTCATAGGCGGATGCGCCTACTCATAGATAATTGATCTCGTGACAGAGGTGCCTGATAGTGATGGAATCGTCACTGGACCAATGCACATTGTCACAGAGGTTTGGCAGGATATGCCAGGGCTGATATGCTTAGTTATTGGCTGATTTACCAAGGCGGAGGTTCCCAGTCTGTGGCTGATTCGCCAAGACACCGGACGTTTGGTCGTATCGATATGTTGGGGAGAAGAGCAGCTCCTATCGCTGAGATTCGATACGGAAAGGGCCAAAGTCCGCGAATAAGAATATACCACCACCTCGATCGAGAAAGTAGGTGGGACTATGTTCTTATTCAGATCGGGATACCTATATTAAGACGAGTTGAGTCAGAGTCAGTGAGTCACGGAGTGTGATTCAGAGTTTTTATTTGATTCATGTTTTTGATTTGATACATGTTATGAATATCTATTTCATGCTTTTATATCTGTTTATATGAAATGCATATATACATGATTTATACTGAGAATATAATTCTCACCGGAGTTATCCGGCTGTTGTCTTGTTTGTATGTGTGCATGACACAAGGTGGGACAAGATCAGGATGAGGAAGAGGATGAGAGATTATAGTTAGCGTGGAGATCCAGGCCCAGAAGCAGAATATGATTCGACACTTGATGTATAGTCGTTGAACCCTAGTTGAGATAAAGACATGTAGTACCAGACTTGTACTTTTATAATAATGTATATCAGACTGATTATATTACGTTTCCGCATTTATGTTAAAAAAAAAAATTAGTCCCACTTTTCTTAATTGTTATATTTGACATTAATAATGATTAATACATGAATTAGCGTCCGGGTCCCCACATGAGTGGATCGAGCACAGCTGCATCTCGTAGCCAGCCGCCACAACCCCGCATGCGAACCCAAAATGACAAAATAGATGAATGAATATATGTGGATTAAGAAACATAAGATTCGAGTAGAACTTGAATGAATATATGTTGAAATGAGTGACTGACCTGTAGCATGAACTCGAGTAGAAAATCAAAAGTATACCTCAAATATCCTTCATCCAATCGTGCATAGGACCTAAAAAATCATCTCTAGGCCAGATAAATAAACATACCCTATATTCCAAGTCTAGGGAGTACGTATGAGAAAAATATGCGCCTAAAAAAAATTATGGTGAGAAACAAAAGGGGATGTAAGGTGTGGGGAGCCAAAAAGGGATGAAATCCTATCCCAAGGCTAAAAAGACGGAGATGTAAGGCGTCGAGCAATGACAGAGAAAATTTCTGACAAGTGCATAGTGAAAATGATCTACGTACTCCCAATATTTCTGAACCACTTGAGCACTTATGGCTATTGACTCCCTACATTTTGTTGTTCAACTATGAAATTCTACCACTTTATGTGTTTAGTGGTTGGTCCCAAATAGAAACTGTAGAACCCGTAAATTAGACTACGTATAAGCCATGCATAATTCTAGTATTTAAATTAAAATAATTTTTATTGCATGAGTATTTAAATTTAATTATTTTACGTAGTAGTTTAAATTTTTACCTTTTCAGTTATTTTCGTGAGGCCGGACTGGAGTTGAAGTTTTGAGATAAAATTTAATATTTAGAAATCATTTCCAGAGTTTATTTTAGCTAGCTAGTAAGTTGATTTAAGTTAAAAGGAGGTTTAAGAAATTATTTAAGTAACTTGAGCTGAGTAGGAAATAAGTTCATTTAGGTTCCATAATTAAGGTGTTAATTCCTTAAAATATATAAAGGATAGGTAAGGCTATTAAGGTATAAAAATTTACTAACTAAACAATATTTTCCTTCCATTTATTTGATAAATTTCGGCCACCCCTTAGTGAGACAACAATTCTATGCCAACTCACCCCTTTGACCCATTCCTTGTCACTTCTTAACGTGATAATCCTTTCATATATTAAACCCCATTAATTAATATTAGATCATTATCCTAACCTAGTCTAGCATGTAGAATCGGTCACAACCCATCCATTTCCCCTCCAACAAATCATTTTGATAGCAAACCAATTCAAATTCAAAAGAGAGCAAGACTTGGTCTTGCCATCCCTTTTAAATTGCAACCGCTTCCCTCACTCTCCTAACCATCTCCCCCTCTCCCTCTTCACCGAAACCTGAGAGCAATTCAGAGGTAATACAGTGTAAAAATCGTGAGGTAGCAAGAAATAGGAGAGAAAACCGAGAAAGAAAACAAGGTAGCAAAGCGCTCCATCTCCACCGCGCCGCGTCGTTGCGTTTCGTTCGTTTTCTTTTCAAAACGAAACCACGCATGTATATGATCTTCTTTGCTCATCAATCAAGTCGTATTATGATTTTTAAACACTACATGATCATGATCTTTCAACCAAAACCGAAATACATGACCACTTTTTCAAAAAAATGAAGTTCATGCAGAATTTTTGTTCTCCTTTCATGCTTCAAGTTTCGCTTGTTTTGTGAGTACAGGTGGATGGTTCGATTCCAGGCTCCCAAGGCTACATCTAGACATGTACTATGATGGATTAGGACCACGTTGGTCCATTAGTTCAGCCCCCATGCTTGCTGGAAATCGAAATGACAGCAACCTCCCCATAGTGCAGAATTGGAGTTCGAAAATTCGGTTTTTGTTCGTCTAAGGATGGTTCGAACCTTGGTTGGCTCTTGGGCCTGTAATCCTGGTTTGAACCCTTCCCTAGCATTTCTAGGATGTGACCAAGATGTCATTTCATGGCTTGGTTCACGTCCCAGTTGGTTTCAAGCAAAAAGAAACAAGAACAGCCCCCCTTCTCGGCCTTCTCTTTTTCCAGCAAGTGTAGTTTTGAGTATGGGTGTTGGTGTAGATCTTGGTTGGCTCATTAGCCCTTAGCCACGGTTCATACCATGTCCCTTGATGTCTAGATCATGCCATGGTCAATCAAATGGTCAATGGAATGGTCCATGACAGCTGAACAATCGTAGCACCCCCACGCATGAAGGTGTGCTCTCGGGTGGAATCACTGGGCTTGTTTCGGTTGTGGTTCGAATTGTGGCTGGCCTATGGCCCTTAGCCATGGTTCAAATCATTCCTTAGGGTGTTGGTAAGAGGTTCTAGTCAGTGGTTCAAGCCCCAATGGTCATTAGCCTCGCAAACGATGCAAGGAAACCAAAGCACATCTGCTGTATTTTGTGGACAGCAACTTGCTGCTTCGGTACAGTGGCTCGTTCGAGTTCTTGGTTGGATTTTAGCCTATGGCCTTGGACTGGACAGTGCCTCATTGAGTTAGTAAGGTCATGTTTTTGGCCGTTTGTGATTCGGTTAAGTTTAGAGGTCGTACAAGAAATTTCGGTGCGATGTGCCAAATTGACTCGAAAGAGCATTTCATGTTTTGGCCTCCATTCACCAAAATTTCGGCCCTCATCAATTTTAAGAGCATTATTTCATCATTTTAAGTGTATTTTAATCATGACTAAATGATGGTTCGGTGTTGGTTCGGGTTGGCACGAAGTCATGATTAAATACGAGTCGTTGGGCGTAATTGTCTCGTTTTTGGATTCAATTACAAAGGTTGGTCAAGAAAATCATTTGCATATTTTCATGTTAAATTTAAGTCGCAGCGAGCCTGGGAACGGTCCAATCCATGTGGTAAAATAATACAGGATATTTCATTATGTCATTTAATTATGTTACCTGCATAAAAATATAAAATATTCATTTTTGAGATTTATGCGATATTGCTTGTGGCCATTTAACTATCATGGGATCATTGTATCATCCGGTCGCCAGTTATCGGTCAGTTCAGTTCAGTTTCACCCAGTATACTGTGGCATTAGTCTGATCAGACACACATTACTTCACCCGGTCGCCAGTTCCCGGTCCGGTTGCCAGTTACCGGTCAGTTCAGTTCAGTACAGTGCAGGGGCCACTTGCGTAGACCATAATCTCAACAGAAAATTATTACATGCTATTTCGGTACAGGGCTCCAAGGAGCAAACATTTTCATTATGATTTTCAGTTCAGTTATGCACGTAGTATAATTGCTCATGACAAGTTATTTTCACATTATGCCTCATGACATGATATTTTTATCCCATGCAAATTTTACTATATTATTTACTCGTTATTTACGATATATGCATGCTGAGTCTTTAGACTCACTAGACTTGATTGTTGTAGGTACTGATGATGACGTGGCCGAGGACGGGGACCAGTGAGCTAGCTTGGGTCGGCAGTAGTGGAACCCGAGGACCTCATTTACAGCACTTGTCATTTTTATGCTCAAACATTTTTATCAGTTGTTGAATTACTTTACTTGTTATTTTGTGAGCAATAATTTCTTCCGCTGCTATTTTTAAACATTAAACTTGATTTATCAGTTTATTTTGTGAATGAGGCATTTTAATTATTTAATTTTTTAATTTTTCCGCAAATTTTCAAACACGAATTTTCAGGCCATTATAGAAATAGAACTCGGGAAAGAGAAACTCGCGTTGACTTGTTGATTCGGCGACCCACATGATTTGCGAATAAAACTATCTGAAGCACAAGCTAGTTAAACCCACAACACACACACACACGACCACACTATCTGGTCAAATCAAAATGCTATAAGGCGCTTTAAAAGGGGTGTAATAGATGTGGTGAGTGTACTAATGGGATGTAGTTCAAAAACCCGCAGAGGTATTAGATTTTAGTTTGCTGTTTCGCCATCAGTTTAGTTGTTTTTAGTATTTTCACTTTATGTTTTGTTTCATTTCTTGGTTGTGGTTGGTAACCTATTTTGCTTGAGGGCAAGCAAAAGGTTAGTATGAGGGGGTTGATAGGTCATTTCATTTGCATTATGTTCGTTTTTGAGTAAGTATATGCATTTGATCATTTCTCACTTGTGCGTGACAAATTTGCAGGAAAAATGTCCGGAAAACCGAAATTGGAGCAAAGTGTGCAAGCCAAGAAGACAATGCAGAAAGGCTAGTGCCCGAGCGGTAGAAAATTACTGCCCGGGCGGGAGAGGTGAATGGCTAAGGTGATTTCCAGAAAGTATGGCGCTCGGGCGGTAATTTTCTACCCCGGGCGCAAGATTTGTCTTCCAAAGAGCTTAAAAACAGAAGAGTCGGAGCTCGGTCGGTAATTTTCTACCGCCGAGCATGAGAGTCCGCACCTCCCAAGCATGATTATAGAGAGTGTGGCGCTCGGGCAGTAATTTTCTACCGCCCGAGCACCACTTAAATTTGGAAAGATTTGCTATTGATTTCTTCCCTGATTTTCTGAATGAAGTATACAAGGAAAAGGAGGGCACGATTTGGAGGGCATTCAGACATATTTCAGCAGCCACCACAAGCCTTGGAGATGATGTTTGCGCTTGGAGTTGAAGATTCGAAGATTTCCGAGAACAGTTCTTCGCAGATCTCGTCTAGCCTCGTATTTCTAATCTAGTTTCTATCAATTAAACATTGTTGTGTTTATTTTTACTATGATCTCAATTAGCTAACTTTAAATATTTGTTGGGATTGAAGGGGATCCTACCCAAACTTTGATTTAATTAATTTATGTTTCGATTGTTGCGTTATTCTTGAATGTGCTACTGTTTTTCATTGTGTTGTTAGAGTTAGCTAACTTTAACAACGTTTTTATATTGCGAGTGAGTTTGAGAGAATAAATTGTGATAGGAACGAGTAGTATAATCCGTGGATCTACAATTTACATAGATATATGAAATTGGATGTGCGCCGATAGTCATAGTCCTGGTAGGGCGAAAATTAGGAGATTTCATAGATCGACATGCGATTCACTGTTGATAAATAATTAAAGATATTTAATTACTTCATTGAGTAGAATTAGTTTGGCATAGCTCGAGAGAGTGTGTTCAATTGAATAGGAAATCCCGTCAGAAGCATACAATAACTATCGAACGAATTAATTAATTAACGAGGGGTAGGTGAACTGAAGTTCCCAAAAATTCATTTATCATTGAATTTTAATCAACCATTTCAGATATTATATTTCAGTATCCAATTCTTGAATCATTTTATTTGTGTATTTATTTGAGCATGGTAGTACTAAAACAACTAATCAATTTTCGTTGCTAAAGATTTAATAACTGGAAATAATAATTGTCAAATAAAATCTTCAGTGGAACGATACTCATACTCACGTACATTATATTATTACTTTACATCGTGCACTTGCGATTAATTTTGAGCATACAAAATAATATTTTTATTAAGGATTCCACAGTGTAAGTTTTGCTCAATCAGTTACCCTGCTTATATATTGATTGATACGGGTGCATCCCATACTTTTATCTCTGAGCGATTTGCATTGATACATGATTTGCCTGTTGAGTCTTTATCTTCTTTAGTATCGGTCTCTTCACCTTTGGGGAGAGGTCTTATATCAGTTAATTCTGTTAGACATTGTATGCTGCAGTATGATGGTCATGAGATAGAGTTATATTGTATTGTACTCGGTTTGTCTGATTTTGATTGCATTATCGGTATTGATATGATGACCAAGTACAGAGCTACCGTAGATTGTTTCCAGAAAATTGTAAGATTCAGACATGAGATGGTTGATGAATGAAAATTTTACGGTAAGGGTTCTAGATCTAGAATTCCTTTGATATCTGTGTTGTCTATGACTCGATTATTACAGAAGGGAGCAGAGGGTTTCCTTGTGTATTCAGTAGGTTTACTGAAATCAAGCCCTTAATTGGCAGATTTGCCAGTGGTATGTGAGTTTGCTGACGTCTTTCCAGATGAGATTCCGGGTTTGCCTCCGATCCGAGAAATAGACTTCACCATTGAATTGATACCAGGTATTGTTCCTATTTATAAAACTCCATACAGAATGGCACCAGTTGAATTGAAGAATTGAAAGATCAGTTAGAAGATTTACTGGCCAAGGGTTACATCAGACCGATTGTTTCTCCTTGGAGTGCTCCCGTTGTTGCGACTTTGATTGTTGCACTCCCAAGAGCAGGTTGTCCACAATGTAGTATAATTCGGTG
Source organism: Primulina eburnea (assembly GCF_022965805.1). Taxonomy (NCBI): domain Eukaryota; kingdom Viridiplantae; phylum Streptophyta; class Magnoliopsida; order Lamiales; family Gesneriaceae; genus Primulina; species Primulina eburnea. Next base: position 20,386,963 of record NC_133109.1, on the reverse strand, counting down.
AGTCCTGATATCGTATCCACAGAGAAGCTAAGGTAATTACAGATCCACTACAATGTATTTTTATTTATTTTTTCTTTTATTTGTTTGAATCTTTAATTGGTAATTTCTTATTGTTCAAATTTTAATTTAAGTAGTTGAGATTAAAGGATCCACTCTTGGTATTTTAATAAAGTTAATATTAACGAACATTATTGAAATCCACTTAATAAAATGGTTCCAATATATTAAATAATCATATTTATATTATGTTATATATTATTATCTTATAACTATATAATATATACCAAAACTTATAAATGTTGTCAAGTATTTATTGTGCTATATATATATTTGTAAACACTAAATCAAGGTTCCCACTTTAAATGATTGGTAAAACCAAACTAACATTTAAATGGTACCAAGAAATTAATATCATGATATATTTATATATAGTAAATCAAGGTTCCCACTTTAAATGGTTGGTAAAACCAAACAAACATTTAAATGGTTCAAATTAATTTAATATTATAATATATTCATATATAATAAATCAAGGCATCCACTTTAAATGGTTGGTAATACCAAACTAACATTTAAATGGTTCCAAGAATTTAGTGTAACATATGGCAACAATAAATCAAAACTCCCACTTATAAGTAGGGTATAAAAATGCTTAAAGAAATAAATATAATATAAACAATAAATAATGATTAAATAATATAAAACATAGATTCTTATCTTATTATCATGCCAAGAGTTTCACCTTTTCATCTCAACTTTAGTAAGTTAACTATTCATTATTCAAAGTGTAAAACTTTGAATATGAAATTAACATGCTAATTATATTTAAATGAAGAAATAAAAGAAAAATATAGAGAGAAATATTATGAACTCAAAGGTTTGTTCATAGAATTAGGGATATCTCAATACATTACAATGCACCCATATTTATAGTCCAAATTTGGGGAGACAACCACAAATAAAATATTATTTTTTTACACATAAGTCTTCATTGGTGTTCCAAGATATTATATTATATTACACATCACTTTTGAAAATCTTCTTCTCCGAATTTGCTTCTTCACATAAAAAGGAACATGTGGATAATTGAGTTATCTAGTTGTGGTATTTTTTTCAAACCAATTGACCAAGTAATTTGAGAGATATGGTCAAAATACTAGAGCATGGTAAAACTGCCACTCCTTTGATAACTTTATTTGTTGCTTAATTTGATCCCAATTGTGAGAGGATTTTTATCTCATACTTGCCATCAATATTGTAGATATTAACATCAACTTTCTACAGCTCCAAGAATCATCTTAATCCCATTTGCAACGCCAAGTTTATTCTTGTTTTATCGAACCTATAAAAGATAGTAAAAACTTGTAATTACACAACTTATATTTTATACAATTTATTATAAAACATATAATATTTAAACATTTAATAAAACAAAAACTATATATTTATATTATAAAACATTTAATTAATGTACAATTTTTATGTTTATCACACCTCCCAACCAGCTTATTGCTAGTCCCTACCAATTTAAGCGTTAATAGCAATACAAAACATATTGATTAATTTAAATAGAACTGTAATCAGAGCTATCTAAGTGTTTAAATTAAATTTGAAAACTGTCAAACTTATATCAAGATCATCATAATTATAATTTATGAAATAATTTGAGATGATCAATTCAAAGCTTATTTCAGGTAGTTAAATGTGCACGACCTTCAAAAATTCCTAGTAAGAGTCTCAACTCCATATCCTCACAGGTTAATAAATTTTTCAATTTATGGCATCGATTTCTCTCATGGAGTTGGAATACAGATAAATGCTCAGAAAAATGGTTTACAGAATGCAGACAGACAAACGAGCCAAACTAATCAAAAGATAGAAAATTCATTGATTCAAAATCTAGTTGTTCTTATTATATATTTTTTCCTGATATTTTTTTTTCATAAAATCATGAAATCAGACTAAGTTTATGCTTCTTGACCACATATTTATTTAATTTGTACAATAAAATTCTCTTTTTCTTTTTTTTTATGAGAGATATATGGGTCGTAGCATATAACTTAAAAATTACATAGATCTTCAATATCTTTCTTTTTGTATTTTTCTCTTTTTTTTTTCCATGAAATATCATTTTTTTTCAAAATAAGAACTCAAGATCTAAACAATAGATAGTCTCTCTCATGATAAATAAAGGCTCGAAAGGAAATTGTTTACAGCATAAAATCATCAAACGTTTTAATAAAAACCTAAAAACATTATTTGAAAGTATAGCCATACTATAACCTCTCAAAACCACTCATAAATAAATCGTCGTAAAAATATCTTTAACGTCACTTAAAATCATAAATCATTACTAGTGCGGAAAACTAGCGTCGGTTCTCGAGTTATGTGCACCTTCAGTCCAGTCAGATCAATCACCAAGACCTCCATTAACATTATTATCATTATAACATGCATCAATCACACCTAGTGAGTCTAAAGACTCAACACACCATAATCTTGATAACAAGTAATACATATACAGATCACATGCACCGTTAAAATACATGTACTTAAAATATCATTTTTCATGAAGATGCATAAACATAAACATTTTCGTAAAATTTTTCATGATGCATAAACTTTAAATAAAAAAAATTTCATAATGATGCATCAACATTAGACATAAACATTTCCATAAACTTTTCATAAACATTTTGATATCAATATAAACATAATCATATTCATGTTCATATCCATATTCATATTCGTATCTGTATCCGTATCCATATTCGTATCAACATATTCATATTCATATTCGCATTCGTTTTTGTTGAATTTAGATCGTTAATTGTGACTTTCGTATTGTAATGCCCGGAAATTTAATCCTAGTAATCTATAATTATTGATATATAATTTGATATGATTATGACAGGATTAATCGGGACATGAAATAAGATTAAATATGACGGGTGCAATCTTTGGACAGAACTAGTGGCGCCCGAGCGGTAAGAAATGACCGCCCGCGCGCCAAAGTTCCATGGAAATATGTCTTGGACAGAAGATGTGGAGCCCGAGCGGTAGTTTTTGACCGCCCGAGCGCCAGTGCGTGACAAGCCGAGCGTTGGAACAGAGGATGTCGCGCTCGAGCGGTAGTTTATCACCGCCCGAGCGCGAGACATGCAAACAGAAATTGTGCCGGGTGGCTTAATGCATGTCAAGTGTATATATATATATATATATATATATATATATATATATATATATATATACATATACGTTTTAAAATCTGGAAAAACAAGAAATCGAAGGGAATTCTGGAGAAATTGGTTCTTGAATCTTAGACTCGCGATTGTGCAAAATCCGTCCGTCTGATTTTAAATCCGACTTCAGTACTGAGTTCCTATCAATGTAGGCTACAACTGGACTTTGAGGAATTGACAGAGTTTGGATTTCAGACCGAAACTGCAACGAAAGGTATAAGTCAATGTGTATTGGGTTATCGACTCAAGTAGGATGTACTTGAGTTTCCCTAAATCACATACTTATTATTTGTTTATCATTGTGTTTAATGATTTGATTTAAATGCTTGTTCTATGGAGTTATAGGAGCATGCATTAGACGAGTAATCTTGTGACAGAAGTACCTGATAGTGGCGGGTAACCACGGGTACATTGCACGATGTCACAAGATATGGTGATAGACCATAGTCTATGACGGATGCGTCTGGACACTGGATGTTTGGTTATATCGACTTGGATAGAACTGGAGTCTTTTCTATTACTGTTTGTCGATATAGGAATGCCACATCTGGACACCGGGATCCCTAGGCTAGGATTGAGTCTAGTCTGAATCGTAGAGTCACGAGTATTGTCGACAGATTGATATTGTTTACATTTCTGATTTTGATATGTATTACTGTTATCTGTTTCATGCTTCGTATTGAACATATGACTACATGTTCTTTGATTTATACTGGGATTTATTCTCACTGGAGTTATCCGGCTGTTGTCTTGTTTGTATGTGTACTTGACAACAGGTGGGACAGGTTCAGGGTCCAGGAGATGAGGAGAGATCGTGATTAGAGTGGAGGTTCCGGACTTGGATTGTATATAGGGTTTGAACACTTGATAGTAGTTGTTGAACCTTAGTTTGTACTGATTTGTAGACGGTACAGGACTCGTACTTTATTATATACTGAGTTGTATATTAGATTATTGTCACTACGTTCCGCATTAAAAAAAAAAAATTTAGACCCTGTTTTATAATTGATTAATTAGTCCCAATGACGATTATGACTATGATTAGCGTCCGGGTCCCCACAACAGGTGGTATCAGAGCGATAGATCCTTGAGATTGAGATAGGAGCTAGTGAGCGGGGTATACTGTGTTTTCTTTCCTTGCTTTTGATTGCTAGCATGATTTACTGCTTTATAATACATGTTTATCTGTTTATCTGATTTGATTTGAAAACATGTGTTATTGAATATGAATTGGAGCTAATTCCGGATCAGCAGTAAGATGATCGGAAGAGGAATGAAACCGGATTTTGTTTGGGATTGCTAACCCTTTTGAGTTTCAGATATGCCTCCGAGAAGAGTACCGGAGCAGGGTAGTACATCGAACCCTCCCATGGATGTGACAGCGAAACCCATGGAGACACTTTTGAAAAGATTTCAGTCTTTCCATCCACCTACTTTGAAAGGAACCGAAAATTCTGTAGATTGTGAAAGTTGGCGGGATGATATTGAAATGATGTTTGATTCGTTGGAATATACTGATGAGAAGAGGGTGAAACTGATAGGACACCAATTGCATGACATTGCCAAGAACTGGTGTATTAACACAAAGAGGGCATTGGAACACCGAGGTATGATTATTACCTGGAGTGTATTTAGAACTGAATTCTATCAGAGGTTCTTTCCAGTGTCATACAGGAAGGACAAGGGAGCCGAGTTTGCGAACTTGAGACAGGGCCAACTTAACATCGAGGAATACGTGGCCAAGTTTTCTTCACTGTTGCGCTTTGCTCCACATGTGGCGGATCATGACGAGGCTGTGGCAGATCAGTTCATTAACGGCCTGAATCCGGAAATATTTACGTTGGTGAACACGAGAAAACCAAACAACTTTACCGATGCTTTGAATAGAGCCAAAGGAGCCGAAGCCGGTCTGATGAGACAGAGAGGAGCTTCGTTTATGTTTCCAGCACCGGGATCACAGCAACCACCTCCTTGATTTGAAGGTGGCAGCAGTAGTGGTGGAAAGAGGGAATTCTTGAAGATGAGAGGAAAGCAGTTCAAGAAGTCAGGGAGCAGTTCTTCTAGTTCTGGGAGTCCTCGACAGAGCCAGAGCTATACCGGACCTATTTGCAACACTTGTGGAGGGAAGCATCCCACTGAGCAGTGCCGAGGAGTGTTTGGCAGCTGGCGTATTTGCAAGCAACAGGGACACTTTGCTCGAGTGTCCCAGAGAGGTAGCCCAGGGATTCCAGGCAGCTGAGTCATCTGGATCAGCGGCTCAGGTAGGTAGACGACCATCTGCTGTTCATTCTTTTCAGCCAGCACCGTCTACCCAGTCACAGCAGAGGCCAGGAGGGAGCCAGACAGTGAGCCAGCCTCCGAGACAGCAGGCCCGAGTGTTTGCTCTGACCGAGGAGCAGGCACATGATGCACCTGATGACGTTGTAGCAGGTAACTGTTTTATTTCTGGTTATCCTGCGTACGTATTGATTGATACTGGTGCATCACATACATTTATTTCTGAGAGGTTTGCATTGAGTCATGCATTACCTATTGAGTCATTATCTGCAGTAGTGTCTGTCTCTTCTCCGTTAGGGACATGTTTGATATCAGTGAAGTCTGTGAAATCTTGTACACTGCAGTATGATGAGCATAAGATTGAGTTGGACTGTATTGTGCTTGGGATAGCTGACTTTGATTGTATTATCGGTATTGATACATTGACCAAATACAGGGCTATAGTCGATTGTTTCCACAAGATAGTGAGATTCAGACCTGAGATGGCTGAGGATTGGAAATTTTACGGTAAGGGTTCTCGAGCCAGAATTCCTTTGATATCTGCAATGAATATGACACGATTATTGCAGAAAGGAGCGGATGGATTCCTGGTATATTCAGTTGATTTACTGAAATCGAGCCCATCATTGGCGGACTTTCCGGTGGTGTGTGAGTTTGCTGATGTATTTCCGGATGAGATTCCTGGATTACCTCCGATTCGAGAAATAGACTTCAGCATTGAGTTGATGCCAGGAACAGTTCCGATCTCGAGGGCTCCTTACAGGATGGCACCGATCTAATTAAAAGAATTGAAAGAACAGTTGGAGGATTTACTGGCCAAGGGGTATATCAGACCGTGTGTATCTCCTTGGGGTGCTCCAGTACTGTTCGTGAGGAATAAAGACGGGTCGATGAGACTTTGTATCGACTATCGACAGCTGAACAAGGCAACGGTAAAGAATAAATATCCATTGCCTCGTATTGATGATTTGTTTGATCAGTTGCAGGGTTCATCTGTGTATTCCAAGATCGACTTGAGATCTGGATACCATCAATTGAGAGTCAGGGACTCTGATATCTCTAAGACTACATTTAGAACCAGGTATGGACACTATGAATTTATTGTCATGCCATTTGGTTTGACGAATGCACCAGTGGTATTTATGGGATTGATGAACCGCGTCTTTCAGAAATATTTGGATGATTTTGTTATCATATTCATTGATGATATATTGATTTATTCAAAGAATATGATTGAACATGCTAATCATCTGAGGATTGTGTTGCGAACTTTGAGGACGGAGAAACTGTATGCTAAATTGTCGAAATGTGAGTTCTGGTTGAAACAGGTGATATTTCTGGGACATATTATATCAGGAGACGGGATATCTGTTGATCCCAGCAAGGTTGAGGCAGTGATTTCTTGGCCAAGACCGACATCATGTACCAGAAATTCGCAGCTTTATGGGTTTGGCAGGATATTATCGTCGATTTATTAAAGATTTCTCGAGCATTGCCAAACCTATTACACAGTTGACTCAGAAAAATGCTCCATTTGTTTGGTCTGAGGAATGTAAGACCAGTTTCCTCGAATTGAAAAAGAGATTAACCAGTGCACCGGTGTTGACTATCCCGTCAGGTACTGGTGATTTTGTTGTTTATTGTGATGCATCTCACCGAGGATTGGGTTGGGTTTTGATGCAGCGAGGGCATGTGATCGCTTATGCCTCAAGACAACTGAAACCCCATGAATCTCGTTATCCAATTCATGATCTTGAATTGGCAGCCATAGTCTTTGTGTTGAAGATATGGCGACATTACCTTTACGGTGAGAAATTTGAAATTTATTCTGATCATAAAAGTTTGAAATATCTCTTTTCACAGTCAGAATTGAATATGAGACAGCAGAGATGGCTGGATTTATTGAAAGACTTTGATTGTGAAATCAAATATTATCCAGGGAAATCCAATGCAGCAGCAGATGCACTAAGTCGAAAGGTATGTTCTCTATCCTTATCGACTATGGGAGTTTCGAATTTGATTGAGGACTGCTGTTTGTCTGGATTAGTATTTGAGACAGATAAAAGACCAATAAGATTATATACTATTCAAGCGGAACCAGAGCTGATTGTGAGAATTAAAGCGGCTCAAAAAGGTGATCAGAATATACAGAAATCGATTGCTATGGTTAGAACTGGACATCGATCGGACTATCAGGTTCAAAATGGTAATTTGTATGTGAATAATCGTCTTGTGGTGCCGAATGTTTCGAATTTGAGACAGCAGATACTAACAGAAGCGCACAACAGTCGATTTAGCATTCATCCCGGTGGCAGGAAAATTTATATTGATTTAAAGACACAGTATTGGTGGAAACAAATGAAAGCGAATATTGCTACATTTGTATCAAAGTGTCTCAATTGCCAACAGGTGAAAGCTGAGAGGAAGAAACCAGGAGGATTGTTACAGAGTTTGTCTATTCCTGAATGGAAATGGGATCACATTTCCATGGATTTTGTGACACAGTTACCACGTTCCTCCCGAGGTTATGATGCGATTTGGGTCGTGATTGATCGATTGACCAAATCCGCATGTTTTATTCCATACAAAATGACCTACCGATATGATCAGATGGCCGATATCTATGTCCTGGGAAGTGGTGAGACTGCACGGAGTGCCGAAGTCAATTGTTTCAGACCGTGATGCTCGGTTTACATCGCACTTTTGGCAAAGTTTGCAGCAAGCTCTAGGTACGAAATTGCATCTTAGTACCGCATATCATCCACAGATTGACGGACAGTCAGAACGGACGATTCAGACATTGGAAGACATGCTGAGAGCAGTAGTGCTTGATTTTAGCATTAATTGGCAAGATGCATTACCTCTTTGTGAATTTTCGTACAACAATAGCTATCAAACGAGTATTGAAATGGCACAATTTGAAGCGTTGTACGGAAAGAAGTGTCGATCGCCTCTTTATTGGGATATATCTCTGAAGTTCCTGAGACTGGACCTGATATGATCAGAGATATGACTGAAAAAGTGAAATTGATTCAGAAGAAAATGAAGGCAGCCCAGGACAGACAAGCCAAATATGCCAACCTTCGACGTAGACCGTTGGTATTTGAGGCAGGAGACCGAGTTCCTGAAAATTTCACCTTTCAAGGGTGTTGTCCGATTTGGAAGGAAAGGGAAGTTGTCTCCACGATACGTCGGTCCTTATGAGATTCTCGAGAAGATAGGAGATCGTGCCTATCGACTAGCATTGCCGCCTTCATTATCTGGAATACATGATGTCTTTCATGTATCAATGCTGCGGAAATATCTCCCCGATGATTCACATGTTATTCAACCAGACGAGACCGAGCTGGACGAGACATTGAGTTATGTCGAGAAACCGATTCGGATTATTGATCGTAAAGAAAAACAGCTCAGAACAAATACGATTCCTCTCGTGAAAGTTCAATGGACTCGTCATGGTCTTGAAGAAGCTACTTGGGAGACTGAGTCTGATATGAGACAAGAATTCCCAGCATTATTTCACTGATGTAAATTTGCTTATACAGTTCTTGTATATTTACTCCTTGTTAATACGAATAAAATGCCTGTGATTTCGAGGACGAAATCGTATCTTAGGGGGGGAGAAATGTAATGCCCGGAAATTTAATCCTAGTAATCTATAATTATTGATATATAATTTGATATGATTATGACAGGATTAATCGGGACATGAAATAAGATTAAATATGACGGGTGCAATCTTTGGACAGAACTAGTGGTGCCCGAGCGGTAAGAAATGACCGCCCGAGCGCCAAAGTTACATGGAAATATGTCTTGGACAGAAGATGTGGCGCCCGGGCGGTATTTTTTGGCCGCCCGAGCGCCAGTGCGTGACAAGCCGAGCGTTGGAACAGAGGATGTCGCGCTCGAGCGGTAATTTATCACCGCCCGAGCGCGAGACATGCAAACAGAAATTGTGCCGGGTGGCTTAATGCATGTCAAGTGTATATATATATATATATATATATATATATATATATATATATATATATATATATATACATATACGTTTAAAAATCTGGAAAAACAAGAAATCGAAGGGAATTCTGGAGAAATTGGTTCCTGAATCTTAGACTCGCGATTGTGCAAAATCCGTCCGTCTGATTTTAAATCCGACTTCAGTTCTGAGTTCCTATCAACGTAGGCTACAACTGGACGTTGAGGAATTGACAGAGTTTGGATTCCAGACCGAAACTGCAACGAAAGATATAAGTCAATGTGTATTGGGATATCGACTCAAGTAGGATGTACTTGAGTTTCTCTAAATCACATACTTATTATTTGTTTATCATTGTGTTTAATGATTTGATTTAAATGCTTGTTCTATGGAGTTATAGGAGCATGCATTATACGAGTAATCTTGTGACAGAAGTACCTGATAGTGGCGGGTAACCACGGGTACATTGCACGATGTCACAAGATATGGTGATAGACCATAGTCTATGACGGATGCGTCTGGACACTGGATGTTTGGTTATATCGACTTGGATAGAACTGGAGTCTTTTCTATTACTGTTTGTCGATATAGGAATGCCACATCTGGACACCGGGATCCCTAGGCTAGGATTGAGTCTAGTCTGAATCGTGGAGTCACGAGTATTGTCGACAGATTGATATTGTTTACATTTCTGATTTTGATATGTATTACTGTTATCTGTTTCATGCTTCGTATTGAACATATGACTACATGTTCTTTGATTTATACTGGGATTTATTCTCACTGGAGTTATCCGGCTGTTGTCTTGTTTGTATGTGTACTTGACAACAGGTGGGACAGGTTCAGGGTCCAGGAGATGAGGAGAGATCGTGATTAGAGTGGAGGTTCCGGACTTGGATTGTATATAGGGTTTGAACACTTGATAGTAGTTGTTGAACATTAGTTTGTTCTGATTTGTAGACGGTACAGGACTCGTAGTTTATTATATACTGATTTGTATATTAGATTATTGTCACTACGTTCCGCATTAAAAAAAAAAAAATTAGACTCTGTTTTATAATTGATTAATTAGTCTCAATGACGATTATGACTATGATTAGCGTCCGGGTTCCCACACGTATTCATCTACATATTGGGTGATGGATCCATCTACATGTAATCACCGTACTAGGGCGGCGGGGACACCAGCGACACTGTCGCCAGTCAAATGGGCATTGGCCTTACGTATTAACATATCATCCTATTCGTATTCATATCAACAGAAATACGATCGTCGGGCTCCCACTGAGACCTTCTCCCTCACTATATCTCCAACATATCATCGTATTAGTCACAATTACTTCACTTACTTCAAATTTCATATTTTCATGATTTCTTAAAAATTAAACATGCATATAATGTTTTTCCTTTTAAACCAAGCATGCAACATCTCTTTTAACGTTATCGTTTCCTCATAAATTCAACAACCATTTAAAATAATAAATAATAACATATTAAATCATAAAATCCATAAACATTTAAAACCATCATTTTAACATATTAAATCATACATTTGAAATAACATTTTGACATACTAAATCATATACATTTAAAATAACATTTTGACATATTAAATCATAACAATTCCATAAACATTTTAACATATAAAAATCCATAAACATTTAAAATAATCTTATTAGCATATAAAACAGCATTCAGGACATTGCCATGAAGTTTACTAATTTTTGGGTGTAAAATTAACGTTTTACCCCTAGACGTAAAATTTCACGTTTTTGATATTTTCTTAATTTTGTCGAATCTAAACCATCCCAATTTATTATTTAAGCTTACATGAATTTTCTCATATTTTATTTAGCTTAAATCGAGAATTTTTAAATTAATTTTTAAATATGACATATTAATGCGTTTTAATCCCGAATTAAACCAAACTTTAATATAAAATTGCCAAATTAAAAACTTAGACTTTTAACAATTATTTGAGCTTAAATATAATTTTTCCATAATTTTATTAAGCTTAATCTAGGTGTTTCCATTAATTTTTTATTTTACGTTTCATGCGGCGATTAAATCCCGGATAAATACAAAATCATTATTTTGATCTCAAATTTTAAACATAACATTTTTATTACCTAAACTTCCATTGTGAGCCATGAACCACACCCATGGACCCATGGTTCCAATTTTAATCTTTAAAATCTCGTTTTTGACCCATTATCGAACCACCCGAGCCTATCTCCCAAAACACTCAAGCCATGGTCGAGCCACCTAGAGCCCAATCTTAGACAACCCATCTAGGAACCCTACTGACCAAGCCCAAGCCCCTGACCAACCCCTTAGACCCTCGAAAAACCCACTTCCCTTGACCCCTTTTGTGCGTGTGTGAGGTTTAGTTACCATAGGACTCTTAGTTGCCTTAGGACTCATCAAGCCATCTAATCACTGACCCCTCGTGACTCTAACCATCCCTGGACCATGCCCAGACCCTGGCTTAGAGAATCCCAAGGCCCTGGACACGAGCAGCGAACCTCCTGAACACAGCAGCAGCCTGCACGTAACTTGCTGCCAAGAGATTCCTTCATGTTTTCTGTGTTTGACTCGAGCCACCCTACATCAACTCATGACCCGCTCCTCTAGGGACCCTCGTGGACACATGAAACCAACAGCCTTGAGCCCTAGCTCGGAACCGAAGGCAATACACCAGCACTTGAAGTGGCCGAGAACTCCCACATGAACATGGACCCTACGTTTCTGTTGCTAGGACCTATCAAACCACACTAAACCCTGAACCAGCCCACTGTGCACCTTCCTAGGACCCTAAGGACCTAGCCTAGCCCAGCCCAGAGCCTCCTGGCCGAGCCTCTCTCCCTGGACAAGCTGCTGAACCTGTGCACTACTCCTTGAAGCTCTTGGGTGGAGTCCTAGCTTGCTAGGACTCCGGGGCTAGGACTCCTCCCAGCCCCTCGTCTTGAGTCCTAGCATGGATAGTACTCCTCCTCTGACCCAAGCATGTCCCTAGCCCAGCCCTGGTTGTAACCAGCCATGCCATGGGCCTTAAATCCTTGCACCCGATCCCCTTGATCGCCTAACATCAACCTTCTATTCCAGCTTGTATTCATACTTTTGTGCAGCATATTGGGGTGTTCTAGGACTCCCTAAATTCGTGTCAAACCCTCCCTTAACACTTCCTAATCATGGCAGCCCATTAAGGACATGTAATTCATGGGTTTTGGATCAAAATAAATGTTTTAAGAAGCACATAAGATGCATGTACGAAAATAATAAGATGTGTGGTTTGTTTTCATTCAAAACATGATCAAATAAATACTATGGTGTGATAGATGTTTGAAAGAAAGAATATGACGTGCCTTTGCGTATTTAACACACGAATTATCGTGGACGAATCGAAGAACGACGACAAGAAAACGACGGCTTGAAACACCCTTGCAAACTTGATGCTTTTCCCCAAGAAAAAAACTATGCTTCCTCTTGATATTTGAGTGTGTTCCGTGAGTTTTTTTTTGGGAGAAAATAATTTTACTTTGTGGGGAAGTGGGGCTTCTGTTTTTGGGGATTATGGGGTAGGATTTTGGGTTTAAATAACAATTAAAAGACTAACAAAGGTTTAGGCCCATTAGGAAAGTTAAATAGGCGCAATAGCCCATTAATGCTTAATTTAAAATATTTTGTTTAATAAAGTTTGTGAATTTATTAGTCAAGTTACCAAAACGTTCGTATTTTTGTTTAATATCCAACAACGTTAAAAATTACGTCCCGACGTATAAAATCATCCTCAAACTCTTTATTTTCGAAAATAGTAAAAGCATCAATAATATTTTAAATAATTAAATTTAATAAAAACATTTTCTATTTTTCAGCCCTCGGTCTCCGTTCTTCGATCACAACTCGAATACCCCTAAAAATTACATTTTAATGCAACCATGTAGAAAAATATATTTTAAACATGTCGATATGCAAAAAATAATTAATTTATACAATTAAAACAGTTAATTGAAATACACGAGGAATTTAGTAACTTGTATGCATGTGGTTCACGTGGGCCTTAAAATTTTCGGGGGGTTACATGATAGTACCCAACCAATCATGTTAAACACATTGTAGCATCACTTACATGATTCCCTAGATATCAAATGATAGTTCCTGCAAGAACCATTCCATTATGATTAGTGTACAGTACGGCCCCTTCATCTCATATATCCCGACCGATTCGACAACTATTGGTATATCGAGAGTTGTCAAAGAATCGATATTATGTGTCATGTCGTAGTTGCATCGATGGTGTAATCTATGAAACCCCTTTCTTAATTCCCACCAGCACTCTGTTCAGAGATTTAAAACTACATACACATGAGATCACATAGGATATTCATACCCGAAGGTAAGCGGTGAAACCCCGACTACAATGCATCGAATTTTATATGTTTCGACAAAACACCCAACCTTGCCACCTTATGACCCCATATGAGTCGGTAAACAAGTCAAAGTGCAATGCTAGCATATGGAGTCTCAATGTTGTCCCGGGTCATAAGACTAATGGTGTACCACTTTAAACTAGGACGTTTCCACTTGATAAGTAAGAACCACTTGGAAAGTCCTTTATGGATGGTTGTTCAGCGCACTCTACAAGGAGCACCTATCTGCATACTCGAACATCACATTGTCCCCTACCAATGAAACATGGTACTCCGGCCTTTATCCTTCTTAACGGCCGGTGAATCAACTAAGAACTGTTTAGAATATACATTATTCCAAATATGAGTTTCATGATACTCATTATATGAGCATCTCATATTTTTTCTACTGTTTGTATATTCAAGGACTTTATCTATGCAACAAGCATGGATATACAGATAAAGATGTGCCAAAAAAATAATTTTGAATATTATTAAATAAATATTTTTTATACATATAGTTTCAATGTGAATCCTCGGCCAACACTTGGCTCGACGGACACCTACTCTAACATGGTCCAAATCGTAACTCTTACCTTTCTTACCTTGGATTCCTTTACTTGGAGTTGGTTTTTGTGGGGACCCGAACCTAATTCATCTTCTTAATCATCTTTGGGATTGATTGGATCAATTAATTTGGGTCTGTTTTTTTTAAATACATAAATGTGGAACACACAATAAACGATTTTACTACATATACAAGATCAAGTTGAACATCTATAACATGATCCAAAGTACAAGTCTTGCACAAAACAAGCCATAACATGTCAAGTTCAACAACTACATCAAGTGCTGAAAACTAAATCTGCTTCTAAGTTCGGATCTCCACTCTATAATCTCTCTTCCTTTTCTTGACCCTGATCCTGTCCCACCTGTTGTCATGCACACATACAAACACAACAACAGCCGGATAATTCCGGTGAGAATAATATTCCCAGTATAAACAACGTAAGCATGCACTCATATAATCATATACAAAAGCATAAAACAGTTATCAATAACATGTATCTAAATCAGAAAACATGAATCGATAAAAACTGTAAATCACACTCTGTGACTCTTAATCTCTGACTCGACTCATCTCTAGTCTAGGGATCCCGGTATTCTGGACATTGGTATACTATATCGAATCTCAGTAATAGAAGTCGATCTACTCCTAAGTAACATCGATATAAACCAAACATCCAATGTCTTGACACCTCTGCCAATGACTAAGCACATCTGCCCATGAGTCTTTCTCAATACCTATCTTCTTTTCTCTGCTATTCTATAAATCAATAGAATAAACACATACATTCAATGAATACAAAGGTATTAAAATGATAACAAGCAAGTATGTGGTTTAGGGAAACTCAAGTCGAATCTAACTCGAGTCGTATTTCCCGGTTCGACATTGATTTATACCTTTCGTCTGTTGATCTGCTGAAGTCGAAGTCTTGGATTCAAAGCTGTCAATACTCAATCTGGCAAAGACATTATCGAGGATTACAATATCAATATACAACCCAACCAATAATGGATATAATCAGAACTCAATTTAATTATGTTTCGACGGCATAACAGCACAATCTCGATATACCCAGCAATACAATAACAACAGATACCAATCATAACTCATAATCAATAACAAACACAATCTGATATCAAATCAGTATAATCTCAATCGAACCAACTCTAAAAATCATAACAATTTCATACTGTATCCATTCTTCAATGCGGTTTCAATTATACGATGACTGAATTCTCAGGAACAAGTAATATAAATCGAATCATGATTTCTTCAACATAAAAAATTCGAACCATGCTAGAAATCAATAAAACCTACGTCCTTGTGAAGCCTTTGTCGATAAGATCACGGTACCGAACTCGGATTACAAATTGAACGGACGGATCTTGTGAAAAGTTCAACTTTCTAAAATCAAAAAGACTTGAAGCTTCTCTATAGTTATCTCGTTTTCTTCCTGAAAGCTGAAGGAAACGGAAGCTTGTTATTTATATCCTGCATGCCAAGGACCAAGTGGCTTATTCTTGGTGCTGCACGTCTCGCGCATATGCGCGACCATCATCGGCGCATATGCGCGAGACTCATTGTCTCGACGGACAACAAATCTTCTTCTCGCGCATATTCGTGCCCTGTCCCCGCACATATGCGCGAGACCTACTATCTCGGCATTTCTTCATTACATATGCTCGCGCATATGCGCGCCCTCTCTTCGCACATATGCGCGAGGTTCTCTTCCTGTCTCACGCATATACGCGGCTCATGTCACGCATATGCGCGAGACCTTCTGTCCTCGCACATAACAATGTTCATGCTATTCCAAATCGTGTCCCGGAGTATTCCTTCTATAATCACATCAAATCATAGTTCAATAATCTCATATTAACAATATATAAATCTCGGGCATTAAATTTCTCCCCCCTAAGATACGATTTCGTCCCCGAAATCACAGGCAAGCAAATCATATCAGACAAAAAATGTAATAGAAGCTAAACAGAAAACTCACATCAGTGAAATAACTCTGGGAATTTCTGCCTAATGTCTGATTCAGTACTCCCAGGTAGCTTCTTCAATGCCATGACGACTCCACTGGACTTTCACAAGCGGAATAGTCTTCGTTCTGAGTTGCTTTTCTTTACGATCGAGAATCTGGATCGGCTTTTCAAAATAACTCAGAGTCTCATCCAGTTCTTCCTCGTTCGGCTGGATAATATGTGAAGCATCAGGAATATATTTCCTCAACAATGATACATGAAAGACATCATGTATTCCAGATAGAGAAGGAGGTAAAGTGAGTCAATAGGCACGATCTCATATCTTCTCGAGAATCTCGTACGGCCCAATATATCGTGGAGACAACTTTCCTTTCTTGCCAAATCTGACAATACCTCTGAAAGGAGAAATCTTCAAGAATACTCTGTCTCTTGCCTCGAATACTAACGGTCTTCGTCGAACATTAGCATTTTTCGCCTGTCTGTCTTGAGTTGTCTTCATTCTCTGTCTGATCCGCTTCACTTTTTCTGTCATTTCTCGTATCATATCAGGCCCAATCTCAGGTACCTAAGAAATATCGTCCCAATAAAGAGGGGATCTACACTTCTTTTCATACAACGCTTCAAACGGAGCCATCTCTGTACTCGTTTGATAGTTGTTGTTGTATGAAAATTCAAAAAGTGGCAAAGATTCTTGCCAACTAGTGCAAAAATCTAGCACTATAGCTCTAAGCATATCTTCCAATGTCTGGATAGTCCGCTCTGACTGTCCGTCTGTCTATGGATGATATGCGGTACTCAGATGCAATTTCGTACCTAGATCTTCCTGTAAACTGTGCCAAAAGTGCGAAGTAAACCGAGGATCACGGTCTGATACAATCGACTTCGGCACTCCGTGCAATCTGACCACTTCTCTGACATATATCTCTGCCATCTGGTCATGTCTGTACGTCATCTTACACGGAATAAAGCATGCTGATTTGGTCAATCTTTAAATCACAACCCAAATCGCATCACAACCTCTGGAGGAACGTGGTAGCTTTGTCACAAAATCCATCGAAATGTGATCTCATTTCCACTCTGGAATGGATAAGCTATGTAACAGACCTCCTGGTTTCTTTCTTTCTGCTTTCACCGGTTGGCAATTCAGACATTTTGATACACACTCTGCAATATCTGGTTTCATATGTTTCCACCAAAACTGTCTTTTCAAATCATTATACATCTTTCTACCACCAGGATGAATACTGAATCGACTACTGTGCGCTTCTGACAATATCCGTCGTTTTAAATCTGAAACATCTGGAAAAACAAAACGATTATTCACATATAAAACATCATCACGAACCTGATACTCGGATTGATGCCATGCTCTGACCATCAATATCGAGTTATGAACTTTCTGATCAACTCTCTGAGCTTCTTTAATCCTCAAAATCAGCTCTGGTTCGACTTGAATAGCATAAAGCATCAAAGGCCTATAATCTGTTTCAAATACTAATCCAGAAAAACAGCAATCTTCTATCAAATTCGAATCACCAATCGTCGATAAGGATAAAGAACATACCTTTCGACTCAGTGCGTCAGCTGCTGCATTTGACTTCCCCGGATAGTACTTGATTTCACAATCAGAGTCTTTCAGTAAATCGAGCCATCTTTGTTGCCTCATATTCAATTCTGACTGTGAAAACATATATTTCAGGCTCTTATGATCAGAATAAATCTCAAACTTCTCACCGTATAGGTAATATCACCAAATCTTCAGTGCAAATACAATGGCCGCCAATTCAAGTTCATGAATTGGGTAGCGAGACTCATGAGGCTTCAGCTGTCTTGAGGCATAAGCAATGACATGTCCTCGCTGGATCAAAACACAACCCGATCCATTGTGAGAAGCATCACAATAAACAACAAAATCACCAGTACCTGATGGAATAGTCAGTATCGGTGCACTGGTTAATATCTTCTTCAACTCTACAAAACTGGATTCACATTCTTCTGACCAAAAAAATGGTGCATTCTTCTGAGACAGCTGAGTGATCGGTTTAGAATACTGGAAAAAGCTTTAATGAATCATCGATAGTAACCTGCTAAACCCATAAAACTGCGTATCTCTGGCACAGATGTCGGTCTCGACCAACTGATCACGGCCTCAACCTTGCTGGGATCAACAGAAATGCCATCTCCAGATATAATTTGACCCAAAAATACAACCTGTCTTAGCCAAAATTCACATTTCGATAACTTGGCATACAGTTTGTCATCTCTCAGAGTTCTCAACACAGTTTTCAAATGTTCGGCATGATCAATCATATTCTTCGAATATATCAAAATATCATCAATGAAAATAATCATAAAATCATCGAGATACTTCTGAAACACACGGTTCATCAGACCCATAAATACAGCTGGAGCGTTCGTTAAACCAAATGGCATGACTATAAACTCATAATGGCCATACCTGATTCTGAGAGCTGTTTTCGATATATCAGAATCTTTAACTCTCAGCTGATGATATCCAGATCTCAGATCGATCTTGGAATATACCGAAGAATCCTGCAACTGATCAAAAAAATCATCTATACGAGGCCAAGGGTATTTATTCTTTACTGTAGCCTTGTTCAGTTGCCGGTAATCAATGCAGAGTCTCATTGAACCGTCCTTCTTTCTAACAAACAATACTGGAGCACCCCAAGGAGAAACACTTGGTCTGATGTAACCCTTGGCCAATAAATCTTCTAACTGCTGTTTTAATTCTTTCAATTCAATCGGTGCCAATCTGTACGGTGTTTTAGAGATAGGAACTGTACCTGGCATCAATTCAATGTTGAAATCTATCTCCCTGACTGGAGGCAAACCCGGAATATCATCTGGGAAGACATCAGCAAACTCACATACCACTAGCAAATCTGCAAATGATGGGCTCGATTTCAGTAAATCTACTGAATACACAAGGAATCCCTCTGCTCGTTTCTGTAATAATCGAGTCATGGATAAGCAGTTATCAAAAGAATTCTAGATCTAGAACCCTTACCATAGAATTTCCATTCTTCAGCCATCTCGGGTCTGAATCTCACCATCTTATGGAAACACTCTACGGTAGCCCTGTACTTGGTCAGCATATCAATACCAATAATGCAGTCAAAATCAGACAACCCAAGTACTATACAATCTAACTCAATCTCATGCCCATCATACTGTAGCATACAATGTTTCACAGAATTCACTGAGATAACACCTCTCCCCAAAGGTGAAGAGATAGATACTACAGCAGATAAAGACTCAACAGGCAATGCACGAATCAATGCAAATCTCTCAGATATAAAAGTATGGGATGCACCCGTATCAATCAACACGTAAGCAGGATAACTACAAAGAGAACAGTTACCTGCAACAACATCATCTGGTGCTTCCTGGGCCTGTTCTTCAGTCAAAGAAAACACTCTGGCATGATGTCTCGGATGCTGGCTAACAGTCTGGCTTCCTCCTGGCTTTGGCTGTGACTGTGCTGGTGCTGGCTGGAAGAAGTGAACAGCAGATGATCGTCTGTTAGTCTGAGCCACTGATCCAAATGATTCTGCTCCCTGGGATTATTGGGAACCTCTCTGTGGACGAACTCTAGCGAAATGTCACTGCTGTCTGCAGATATTGCAAGTACCAAACACTCCTTAGCATTGCTCTGTGGGATGTCTCCCTCCACAAGTTCTGCAATAAGTCCCGTTATAACTTTTTCTTGAACCACTGGAGCTAGACGAACTACACCCTGACTTTTTGAACTGTTTCCCTCGGGCTTTCAAATAATTTTTCTTTCCACCGCTGCTACTGCTGCTTTCAAATCTGGGATGGGGTTGGTGGAACTGAGTAGAAGGTTGTTGTTGTTTCGGTGCTGGAGCAAAAAACGAAGCTCCTTTCTGTCTCATCAGGCCCGCTTCCGCTCCTTTTTCTCTGTTCAGGGCAGCGGCCAAATTATTCGGTCTCCCAATGTTCACTAATGTAAAGACCTCAAGATTCAGCCCATTAATGAACTGATCAGCAACAGCTTCGTCATTCTCAGCAACGTGTGAAGCAAAACGCAACAAGGTAGAGAACATGGCCACAAACACTTCAATGTTCAGCTGACCATGTCTCAGATTTTCAAACACTGCACCCTTATCTTTCCTGTACGATACTGGTAAAAATCTTTGATAAAATTCTATCTTAAAGATTTTCCAAGTGATAACCGTACCTCGATGCTCCAATGCTCTCTTGGTCGTGAGCCACCAATTCTTCGCAACATCATGCAATTGGTGCCCAATCAGTCTGACTCGGCGTTCATCAGGGTAATCCAATGAATCAAACAACATTTCTATATCATCTAGCCAACTCTCACAATCCACTGATATGTCAGTACCCTTTAAAGTCGGCGGTTTGAACGACTGAAATCTCTTCAATAGTGTTTCCATCGGTGTTGCTGTCACATCCATCGGATTCGTTGAGGTACTGCCCTGTTCTAGGATTCTTCGAGGAGGCATATCTGATTATCAAAAGGGTTAGTAATCAAGTTCGACAAAACTGTCTCAGTCCCATTCTGATCATCTTACCTCTGATCAAGAATCGGTTCTGATTCATTCTCAATATACATGTTTACAATCAAATCAGATAATCAGGTAAACATGTACTTCAAAGCAGTAAAACTTACTGTCATGCTAGCATGCAAGAGCAGGAAAGAAAACTCAATCTACCCCGCTCACTCTCTTCTATCTCAGTCTACAGAACCTACTGCTCTGATACCACCTGTTGTTGGGACCCGAACCTAATTCATATTCTTAATCATCTTTGAGATTAATTGGATCAATTAATCAGTTGGATCTAAATTTTTTTAAAAATACATAAATGCGGAACATACAATAAACAATTTTACTACATATACAAGATCAAGTTGAACATCTATAACATGATCCAAATTACAAGTCTTGTACAAAACAAGCCATAACATGGGAACTCAAGTTCAACAACTACATCAAGTGCTGAAAACTAAATCTGCTTCTAAGTCCGGATCTCCACTCTATAATCTCCCATCCTCTTCTTGACCTTGATCATGTCCCACCTATTGTCATGCACACATACAAACACAACAACAGCCGCATAACTCCGGTGAGAATAATATTCCCAGTATAAACAAATTAAGCATGCACTCATATAATCATATACAAAAGCATAAAAAAGTTATCAATAACATGTATCTAAATCAGAAAACATGAATCGATAAAAACTGTAAATCACACTCTGTGACTCTTAATCTCTGACTCGACTCATCTCTAGTCTAGGGATCCCGGTATCCTAGACATTGGCATACTATATCGAATCTCAGCAATAGAAGTCGATCTACTCCTAAGCAACATCGATATAAACAAAACATCCAGTGTTTTGGCACCTCTGCCAAAGACTTGGCACCTCTGCCAATGACTAGGCACATCTGCCCATGACTCTTTCTCAATATCTATCTTCTTTTCTCTGCTATTCTATAAATCAATAGAATAAACATAAACATTCAATGAATACAAAGGTATTAAAACGATAACAAGCAAGTATGTGGTTTATGAAAACTCAAGTCGAATCTAACTCGAGTCGTATTTCTCAGTTCGACATTGATTTATACCTTTCGTTTGTCGATCTGCTGAAGTCGAAGTCTTGGATTCGAAGCATGTCAATACTCAATCTGGCAATGACATTATCGAGGAGTACAATATCAATATACAACCCAACCGATACTGGATATAATTAGAACTCAATTTAATTCTGTTTCGATAGGCATAACAACACAATCTCGATATACCCAGCAATACACTATCAACAGATACCAATCATAACTCATAATCAATAACAAACACAATCTGATATCAAATCAGTATAATCTCAATCGAATCAACTATGAAAATCATAACAATTTGATACAGTATCCATTCTTCAATCCGGTTTCAATTATACGATGACTGAATTCTCAGGAACAAGTAATATAGATCGAATCATGATTCCTTCAACATAAAAAATTCAAACCATGCTAGAAATCAATAAAACTTACGTCCTTATGAAGCCTTTTTCGAGAGGATCATGGTACCAAACTCGGATTACAAATTGAACAGACGGATCTTGTGCAAAGTTCAAATTTCTAAAATAAAAAAGACTTGAAGCTTCCCTGGAGTTATCTCGTTTTCTTCCTCAAAGCTGAAGGAAATGGAAGCTTTTTATTTATATTCTGCATGCCAAGGACCAAGTGGCTTATTCTTGGTGTTGCACGTCTCGCGCATATGCGCAACCATCATCGGCGCATATGCGCGAGACTCACTGTCTCGACGCACTTTTAAGATAGAATCCCTATAATAAAACAATGTTCCTTAATATTCAGATATGGAAGGGGATTGTCAAGTGGAAAAGACCATTCGATTCGCCTTGACCGGATCACATAGCGTTACTGTCTCGGCATTTCTTCATTACACATGCTCGCGCATATGCGCGCCCTCTCTTCACGCATATGCGTGAGGTTCTCTGCCTGTCTCACGCATATGCACGGCTCATGTGGCGCATATGCTCGAGACCTTCTGTCCTTGAACATAACAATGTTCATGCTATTCCAAATCGTGTCCCAGAGTAGTCCTTCTATAATCATATCAAATCATAGTTTAATAATCTCAGATTAACAGGATATAAATTTCGGGCATTACAGTTTTTCTTCCAGGATGGGTGTGAGATCAATTTTTTCCTCGTCTCCATCTACATTTCCAATCTGCTCATGTGTTATGAAAATGACATTCACTTCTCTCAGATTCGAGTCTACAGTCTTTGGTATTGCGCCTGACGGTTGAACGGTGAGTTGCCTCGTTATCTTCCCAACTTGCGACTCAAGGATTTTCAAGAAAGCACCAATATTTGACATGCGTGTCTCTAGGTTGTCAAGCCTAGACTCAGTCCTAGCCATCCTGATGTGAATCTGGTCGGGCATGGTGTTCAAATGATTGATAAGCAAGGGAGAAGGGCTCGTGATGCATGGGAGCACGTTGTAAAGCCAAAGGAACATTATTCAAGCATTATTTTGAAGAACCGAGGCTGCACAGACCCGAACACAGACCAGTACACGGGGTCCGTGTCCATTACATTTGAGGAAGAGGAATCCCGAGCCTACACGGACCCGAGCAAGGACCTGTACACGGGGTCCGTGTCCATTGTTTTCCGGAGAGTAATTTTGCCGAGCATACACGGACCCTTACCCAGAGGCCTGCACGGGGTCCGTGTCCGACACGTTTGGCGGAGATTTATTTTCCTATTTTAGAGTTTTTATTATTTTGGCAAGTATATTTCTTATCTTTTGATTTGGTATCAATATATAGACGAATTTTATTTATTGTAAACAACTTTTGTTCATTATTGATTGAGTTTATAAAAACTTTTCTTTGAGAATTCTCTCAAAAACAAGCTTAAGTTTCGTTATAACTTTTGCGTCGTATCAAATCAAACTTATCAAAGGATTTATCTTTTGTGGCGTTTGTCGATCGATTTTCACGAGGGTTGCCAAGGACGGGTTTTTTGGAGGTTCTCTTGAACGCGATTGTTCCTATCGTTGATTAGTTGTTGCTGCTTGATCTAGAGGCGATTATCACATCGGGACAAATCAAAGATCTCGTGGGCGGGATCGCATCAGGTGTGATAATCGCCTCTAGATCACGCGGTCTAGCAACAACTAATCAACGATAGGAACAATCGCGTTCAAGAGAACCTCCAAAGAACCCGTCCTTGGCAACCCTCGTGAAAATCGTTCGACAAACGCCACACAAGATAAATCCTTTGATAAGTTTGATTTGATACGACGCAAAAGTTATAACGAAACTTAAGCTTGTTTTTGAGAGAATTCTCTAAGAAAAGTTTTTATAAACTCAATCCAATAATGAACAAAAGTTGTTTACAATCAATAAAATTCGTCTATATATTGATACCAAATCAAAAGATAAGAAATCTACTTGCCAAGATAATAAAAACTCTAAAATAGGAAAATAAATCTCCGCCAAACGTGTCGGACACGGACCCCGTGTAGGCCACCGGGTAAGGGTCTATGTATGCTCAGCAAAATTACTCTCGAAAAACAATGGACACGACCCCGTGTACAGGTCCGTGCTCGGGTCCGTGTAGGCTCGGGATTCCTCTTCCTCAAGTGTAATGGACACGGACCCCATGTACTGGTCTGTACTCGGGTCCGTGCAGCCTCGGTTCTTCAAAATAATGCTTGAATAATGTTCCTTTGGCTTTCCAACGTGCTCCCATGCATCACGAGCCCTTCTCCCTTGCTTATCAATCATTTGAACACCATGCCCGACCAGATTCACATCACATCCTCTTACCAGATTCAGCAAAAACTGTCCCAACTAAATCAACAAAAGATGGCTTCCCTTCCCCATTTGATGTATTGAATCCCCGATGGAGGATTCAACTCATTCTTATTATTTTCATGTGAAAAATTCTCATGGTTTCTTAAATCGGGATGATACGTATTTGGGGGAGGGTTATTTCGATATCCTCCATAGCCACCAAAATTCTCATTGTTGATGTATTGAACTTCTTCATAAAGATGTGATTCTTCAACAACAACCGGTGCACCTTCACCATTTTCTATGCTCACTCTATTCATAGCTGCAATCTGCATAGTCAATGCTGAAACTTGGGCAGTGAGTGATGTAATAGGATTCACATGATAAACTCTAGCTTTCCTCTTTACTCTTAACCTCTCAGACAATAACTGATAGCTATTAATAGTCATATGCTCAAGCAAGTCATAAGCTTTATCAAGATAATTGGCAAAGATTGTACCACCAGCCACTGCATCCATAGTTCCTCTAGTTTGCCCATTCAGATCATTGTAGAATAATTCAATGTGTACCCAGTCTTCAAAGCCATGATTCAGGTACCTCCTAAACAACTTCTTACCGTTCTCATGCCTCATACAACTGCTCATAGTCAATCTGCCTAAAATTACTAATCTCGATCTTCAACTATGCAGACTTCACAGGGGGAAATACTTAGCAAAGAACTTCGTTGCCAACTCCTGCCATGTCGTGATACTCCCCGAGGGAAGCGATTGGAGTCATCCTCTTGCTTGGTCCTTGGGAGAAAAAGGAAACAAAAGCAGTCTAATAATATAATCAGGTACATTATTGATCTTTACCGTATATGTAATCTCCAGGAAAGTCCTCAAATGAACGTGAGGATCAGCAGTGGCGGTTCCCGCAAACTGGTTCTGTTGAACCCTATTTATCAGTGCAAGCTTCAACTCGAAATTGTTTGCATTTATTGTCCCCCGAGCAATCCCAGAATATGTTCGTTGATCACTGGTTTGAAGTGATCTCTGATAGGTATAGATTCTAGCGGGTTACATTTGGCGTCCTATCTGTTTTTGACCATTGCTTGTATCTCTTCTCTTTTCGCTTTTCTTAATCGTTGTGCAGTTTTTTTGATCTCAGTATCAAAGATAACAAGTCAGAGCTTTGCGATCTTCGCATGTACTGTCAAACAAAGAAAATGGACAAATAAGTGATTATAAAATAAAATAAAAACAACTCTAAGTTAAAAACTAGACTAATTTGTAACAATACTGATATAAATTTAAATTTAACACTCCCCGTCAAAGGTACCAAAAACTTGTTGCATGTTTTCTGCTCGCAAGTGCACGGTTGTCAAGTTTTAATATAAGAGAGCAAAGTATCGTTCCCACGAAGAGTGTATAAATAAAATTATATCAATTCTTGTAATTAAAATAGTCACAATTTTATCTAGAAGAATCAATTAGCAGGTTTGGTTTACTAAAAATGACATTTTTGAAAATAAATAGGAGTCGAAGAACTGAATTGAGAAATATTAATGAGAGAAAATATATAGATGAGTGATTTTACTTAGTTTCCATGACAACTATTACCGGTTGCCTTTATATTCAATGAATTTCGGTCATTTAATAGTTAAGAACACTTAATTATTTTATTCCTTCTTTCCCAAGTGACGAAGAAAGTGTATCATTCAGACTTCGATTCAAACATTCCTAATAAGAAACTAAGCCTAGCTAAGTTATACGCCTTCTTAACAATATAAATATTTAACGATGTGTCCTTAATGATCCATAATTCTAACCCCTCCCCCGAGTTATAGAACTAATCATATAACAATCAATTTATGGCCAGTAAATTGAAATCGAATGAAACTATAAAACACAATTAAACGAAAGGGAATTCAATCATATAAACAACTGAGTTGGAATTATCGTGTCAACGAAGCTACATCATCCTCTATAATGGAAAAGTTAGTGCATAATGAAATCTAAACAAAAACAACGCATGTTTTAAAGTCTAGACATATCAACACAAGAAATGAAAAAGACAAAAGATTAGATAACAAATCAAAAGTGGTATCTCTGTCCTCAGATTCTTCGTTCTTCATCTTCGTGATCAATCCTTGTGCTCGAATTCTTCTTCTCCATCGTGTTCTCTCGTCTCTAGCTGCGTTTTCTCTCCAAAAAACAGCCACCAAGTCTGAAACCTATTCTTCTTTTTATACATCGTACGGGCCCGTAGATTGAAGCCCATTTGTTGATTCTCTGCGTGTGCTAGCGCTGCGACTAGGCACCCATAGGTTCAAGAGACAGCACCGCGGCGCTTGTTCATTAGCGCCTAGGCTCTATTTGTTCGGCTGTGGTGGCACCACGGCTCTAAATTGTGGCGTTACGGCGCTTAGTCTTCACACATCATAGCGATGCGGCGCTTAGTAAGTGGCGCCTAGACGCCTTTTTTCCCATGTGAAGCCTTAGCACTGCAGCTCTAGTCCATCAACCATTCGACATAAAAAATGCCCCTAATCACCATCAATCATCCTATATTTGTTCATCTCCTGAACGACACAAAAACAACAAAAACCAAGCATAATTCTATCCGAAACTAACATAATTTAAATGGAGTCTCATATAAATTAAGTGCAATTCTGGAACATATCAGTCATAGTGTCATTCATTTGGTAGCTTGTATTTGATATATTGATGTGTTTGGTTTAATGATTTGGGTCATGGTTCAGGGCTAGTTTAGGGCCTTGGACAATAGGTTGAGATGTGATTAACGTTTGGGTCGAGTCCTGAGTCGGTTGATACATCCTAAGTTGTTCTATTTAATTCGGGAATTGTACGCATCCAAATTCAAATTTAGTTTTGGATATTTATTGAGAATGTTATGGCAGCATTGTCCGGAGATGATCCAGCGAGGTCTATGATGTTCGTAATTATATATGACGTGGAAAATAATATTTTTTTAGGTATGCTATTTTTCTCGTGGACAATTATTTTTATGGGTTTGGAAACTGGAAAACGTGTCTGGGACCTCTTCAACCTCTTCGGGAGAATTATGTTATATGTTCGGGAGTGGACATCCAGTCCAACGGCTGTGGTGATCCATGTCGGCCCAGTACATTGGTTTGTTTGATCAGACGATTATGTTATGGGCCACTTGTATTGAACAAAACTATACGCAAAATGATTTACGATTA
The DNA here is from genome assembly GCF_022965805.1 of Primulina eburnea. Taxonomy (NCBI): domain Eukaryota; kingdom Viridiplantae; phylum Streptophyta; class Magnoliopsida; order Lamiales; family Gesneriaceae; genus Primulina; species Primulina eburnea. Next base: position 20,358,962 of record NC_133109.1, on the reverse strand, counting down.
CGATTATGTATCGCGAGCATGAAAATATGATTTTATGAAAATGTTTATGCAAGAAAGTCGCATTATACATATTTATGCTATTATTATTTTGTAATATTCCAATCTTTTTATCATTCTATTGTTAATGATGTATTCTTTGGTTTGGTGATTTGGAGATATGGTTATTGTATATTCATGATTTATTATTGTATGGTATGGTAATGGGTATTCATATGGTTTGATGGTTGAGATTTGTAGAATGATTATTGTTCATGGTTATGTTCATTGGAATGGTAAAAGTATGGTTATTGTATTGGTATGTGTTTTTGTTGCGCGTTTTCACTACCGCAAGTGTATGGTGTCAAGTTTTAGTACTGGTTAGAATACAGATATCGATCCCACGAGGAGTGTGTATAAAAACATATATCAATGCTTGTAATTAAAATAGTCCAGACTTTATCTAGAAAATTCGTAAGAGAATTGGTTTGTTAAAACAATTAAAATGCGAATAAACAATAAATCGAATCACCGAATGGAGAAATATCAGTGGTAGAAAATATCTAGAGGAATGATTTCACTAAGTTTCTACGATAATTCTTCGTGGTTGGATTTAATCTCATGAATTCCTATTATTTAATGGCTAAGAACACTTACGTATTTTATTCCCCCTTTCCCAAGTGACGAATAAATTGTATCAATCAAACTTCGATTCAATTATTCCTAATACAAATCTAAGTTTAATCGATAACTGCGAGGTTATACGCCTTCCGAAGGATATAAACATTCCACGATGTGCCTCTAGTGATCTATAATCCTATTCTCTCTCCCGAGTTGTAGAATTAATCACAACATACAATTTATGGCCAGTAAATTGCAATGAAATAAAAGTAGAGAACACAATTAAATAAAACGGAATCCACTCATAAAAAAGTATCCACGTCAAATCATCATATAGACAAAGCTACGTCAACCTCTAGAATGAAAATTTAGTTCATCACGAAATCCAAGAGAAAACAAGACATGTTTGTGATTCTAGACATTTCTACGAAATAATATAAAGAAACAAAGGAAAAGATAACAAATTCGAAGTGTCGTCTCTGTCCCCAGATCCGTCGTTCTTCGTATTTGTGACTGTTCTTCACACTCTGAATCTTCGTCTCGTGTATGCGCTCCGTTTCTACCTTCTTTTCCTTCCTAAAACGGTGTCCTTCATCTGACCTAGCGGCGCGCATTTTATACTTTCTGGAACTCCGTGCGCGCGGTGGCGCGAGAAATGGTGCGACCTGTGCGCGAGCTGCTGCTCGTCTGGCCCGTGCATGTCGTGCGCGCAATCGCGCATAAAGTGGTGCGACCACGCGTGAGCGTCTGGTCATTTGCATGTATGGGCGCTCGCGGGTGCGCGGGAGTTAGCGCGATGGCGCGCGATGTTCTGCTCGGGTGACTCATCTTTGCGCGCGCGGCTGCGCGTGATGTGGCGCGATCGCGCCTGCACCACTGTCTGTTGGTGTGCTCTCGGTTGTGCGGTATGTCGTTTTCTTGGTCCACTTGACTTCGTGTCGCTATTTTCTCCATTCCTGAAAAGACAATCAAAACAAACCAAAACGCATAATTCTGTTAAAAAACAAGCATAATTCCAAATGGAATTTAATATAAAATAAGTGCAAATCTTGCACTTATCAGTTTTATAGTTGGTGATGGTTATGGAGGGGGATCAGTTCTTGTTGTGATGGTTTTTATAGATGATTTGATCAAAAATTTGGTTGGTTGTTGCATTGGTATTGCATGGATTTGGAAGAGGAAGGATCCTAAAGGTGTTGGTGATGTCTTTGTAGTTCAGGAGCAGCGCTGCTGTTGGCGTGAATTGTAGGAGGCAGCGCCGTGCTGCCAGGGCCGAAGCCCAAGAGCTGTAGCTGCCAAAGCGCGGGCGCTGCAGCGCCAACGAGGCGCGGCGCTAGGCAGGACAGAATTGCTACTTGTAAACACGTTTTTGAGGGATTGGAGGGCTTATTTATATCATGTTTAGATGCTTCTACTCACTTCTACCTTTCTTCCTTATTTTCCAAGTGTTCAAGCCCCTTTCTCTTCAAAGTTTTCTTTCCTTCATCTCTTCACTTCAAGTTCAAGGATTTTAGTATATTTCTTAGGTTTTCCTACCTAAATTTCCAAGCTCCAAGGTAAGGATTCTATATTTTTTTAGTTTAGAAGGGTTTGAAGAAATGAAGGTATTAGTTGGCTTGGTTAATTCCTATGATTATTTGTAAAGGCTCGTATTTCGTATTCATAATTTTGCAGAATTATTAAAATTTTTCTAAATAAATAAATAACTTGCCCAATTTATAAAATAAACATGTAAATAACATAACCTTAAAATAACAGCGGAAGTCAACATAGTATTTCAAACAGTAATTTAAAAATAATCAACATGTTAAAATCGAGTTTGAATGATAAAAGGTGCATAAATTAAATCATGAGGTCCTCGGGTTTACTACTGATGTCCCAAGATCGCTCACTAGTCTCCGCCCGCTGTCTCGACCTCATCAATACCTACAACAATTAAGTCTAATGAGTCTAAAGACTCAACATGTATATATCATGAATAACAAGTAAATATATCATAAAATCGCATGCAACGTAAAAATAAAGTATCGTAAAGTGTACGCTAAAAATCGTATCATGAATAATTATAACTACGTGCATATCTGAAAATCATACGTAAAAGCTTTGCTCAATAGAGCTCTGTCATAACATATCATAATTTTTCTGGTAGAGATAATGTTTCAAACAAGTGACCTATAACATAACGTGAGTGCCTGATCAGACTAAACCACAGTATACTGGGCGGTAGAGATCAATCACAGCCCTTGGACTGGATGTCCGTACCCATACATAATCATAAACCGGTCGTAAGTCACCGAGCGGAGAGGTCCTCGGTTGCGCCTACCGACTTCCAAACCCATAAACGTAAGGTGGCCACAAGACATATAGCATATATCTCAAAAATAAACATTTTATATTTTTATGCACGTAATATAATTATAACCTTATTTTTACCAGATGAGTTGGATCGTTCCCAGGCTTGCTGCGACTTCCTTCTAATATGTGACACATGCAATAAATCTTAACTTGACAAAAACTTAATAATAGAACAAAAAACGAGACAATTAGAACCAATAACTTGATTTTTAATCATGGCGTCGTACCAACCCGAACCAACATTAAACCAACGTTTAACTATGATTAAAAATACCCCAAACATACTGAAAAATATGCATGATGATAACTGTACACGAAAATTGGTGAATGAAATCCAAAAACATAAAACACTCTTTCGAGATTCATTTTGGCACCTTTCACCGTAAATTCTCGTACGACCTCTAAACTCGACCAAATCATGAACGGCCAAAAACACGACTTTCCTAACTCATTAAGGTACTGTTCAGTCCAAGGTCATGGGCTAAAAGCCAACCAAGAACTCAAACCACCTCCTGAACCGCAACTCAAAGTTGTTGTCAAGAACAAAAATTACAGCAGCGGCTGTGTTGCTTATTTGGGTTGAAACTCTGAAACAAATGGCTATTTGTTTGACCATCAACCAGAGACTCTTACCAACATCCTAAGGACATGGCTTGGACCATGGCTAATGGCTAAAAGCCAACCACAACCCAAGCAAATACCTAGGACAAATCACAGCTCCAACCCAAGAACACAAAATTCTGTACTGTGATGTTTTGCACTAACTTGCTGTCTTGTATAATTTCCAGTGGTCCTATAATCGACCATGGCTCAATCTAGACATGATGAAGTGTTGTATGAACCATGGCTATGGGCTAGAAGCCAACCATAATCCAGACAACACCCAAAAAACCGAACTCACACCCACACAGAAATCATATTTTTGAAAAAATCGATGGGCCCTTGTCATGTTTATGTAAAAATCCCTAGGATTCGTGAACCAAGCTTGAAAAAAATTGTTTTGTTCACGTCCTAGATATGATAAGGAAGGTTTCTAACCATGGCTATAGTCCCTAGGACAGCCAAGATTCGAACACACTCCTTAACCACTCAATGACAAAAATCGTGACTCATTTCTGCACATAAGAAGATTTTTTTGTCATTTCTCCGTTCTTGAGTGTATGGACTGAAACAAATGAACCAAAAACACTCTAACACATTCTAATTTATGCCTAGAAGCAGCCTTGGTTGCCTGGAAACGAACGACATCCTGAAACCACAAGAAACATCTCAAACGAAGACATAAGCCAATGGAGAGAACCTGTGCAGATTTCTTTTTCTTCGAAGTTGTTGTTGTCAAATTTCGTTTTGCCTCATGAATCTTGAACATATAATGTTTTAAAATATCTATAGGACTTGATTTAAGAGAAAAGAAACAACATATACATGCCTGGAATTTGTTTTGAAGAAAACAAATCAAAACGACAATACGACGCGACGGAACGAAGTTGGATTTCTTTTCCTTGTTTCCTACTGTAATTTTCACGGTTTCTAAGCTGTTGTTTCTGCTAATTTTCGAAGGTCAGGGTGTTGCTATGATAGACAAGGAAGGTGGGTGTTATAAGAGGTGTTAAAGTAGCCATAATATGCATTAAGGTGGGAGGTTACAACTCAAGAAGCAGAATGGTTTGAAATGTTTTCTTATTCCTTGCTAGTCGATTCTTTTCCCTCTTTTTTGTTGCATACACATGTTGATATGCTAGGTAGTAAGTTGAGGATAAATGTGGTGTGCTATAATATTTGAATTACTATTACTTGGTGAATTAAGAGGGTAAATGAATACACATGAAGTGTAATTAAGAATGGCTTAAATGGGGTGTTACTAACATTTTGAATTTGTTTAGGCATGGACCGAAATTCATCCACCATTTTGCACGGTATGACCTTGATTAATTCTTGTATTTAAATGTTTAGGGTTTAATACACCAATTATATATTTGAGTGAATTAACACATTATTTAGAATAAATTCTTGCATTACATTGCATGGTTTAAAATTTTAAATATTTAAATGCTATGTTAAATTTCTTGACTATATTATATCTAGATTACTTTATCCCCATTTGTTTACATATTTTATTTTAAGCTTTAATTAAATATTGAAACTAAAAGAATTTATTTACTAACTTGATTCCAACTAATTTTAATAAATCCTAAAACATTCTATTTCTTTAAATTAAATTATTCCTTGACTTAAATTAAATTTAGGAATATTTATCTTATTATTAATCTTATTTCTAATCTCCAAACTCCGGTCCGACCTCGCGTATTTATCCTGAAAAGATAAAACTAAACATCTTCTTTTAAAATAAATAAAACACTTCATATTTTCATAAAAATTCATTTTAATTAAATAATAGAAATTATGCATGATTTATACGTAATCTGATTTTCGAGTTCTACATTAATGGTGATGATTAATGATTGATTATATGTATTATGTTGTAGGAATTCTTTTGAGATCATCTAAGCAACCACTTGCTTGTTGGGTAGTAAGTAGAGGCTCTTCCTTCTTGCTCACATCATAAATATATGTACAAAGCCATGTTTATTGATCTCTAGCTCCTTTCCTTGATATATTATTGATATATGTTCATTGATCAAAGCATACAATTGAATTCATTGACAAATGAGCTAGTAATTCATCGTGCCTACCATATGTTTGTTAATTGCCTCAATGAAAATTCTATTGATTAAAGTAAATGATTGATAGTATTCATATGCATGTTATTAGCCAATTTCCTGATAAAGGAGTATCTCTCACAGTTTTGATGTTTATATCAAGGAGATACTTATTACATGGTCACATATTACAGGTCACAGTCACAGGACTATCAATTCATTTCTTTAATTCATACCAATAAATACCATCTGTATTGCCTTGTTAGCTATTGTTCATTGAAGATGGTATTATATAATTTTCATTGTCATAGCCATGTTATTCAAGCCAAGCCTATGTATATGTATTTGTTATTGCAGCTTTCTACTTACTGAGTTATAAACTCATTCCAGTTAATATCATATGATGCAGGTGATAAGAAAGAACGAAATAGATTGTCAAAGGCGGAAGAAGTCGTATGGCAAGATAAGGGAAAATTTTGTTATGGAAAACTTATTTTCGTGTAGTGAACATTAATAGCCATATGTATTATGTATTTTGTAAAAATGAATCAAACATACTTGTGGTTACTTTTGAAATTACTTTGATGATAGTTTTTGGGAATCGTTATGTTTAAAAGTTTGTTAATTTTCCGTTTAAAATGTAATGCTTCCGCGTATGTTATTTAATTAAATGTTATTGTCATAGGAGTGGGTGTTTCATATGCTATGTACGATCTATGTTTAAATTAAATGAATTTTATTATGTATTACTTATTATTACGGTTTATGTATGTTGACTCATTAGACTCACTATACTTGATCGATAGAGATGATTTAGATGAGGAGACAGGAGGTGGTGACCAGTGAGCAGGCTCGGATCAGTGGCAGTGCGAACCCGAGGACCTTGCAAATTATGATATTTTATTTATGCATGTTTTAAACTATTTACTCTGATTTAATTTGTTAGTATTTGTGCCAAGCATGTTGAAATTTATTATGTTATGTTAGATTATGTTTCCAAATTAATTTATTCGTTATTAATTGTGGATATTCATGATTATGGCATTCAAATGTTGGAGTTTTATTATTAAATTTAATTTGTAAATTGCCTGGTGATCATTATTTATTTTAAGAGCTATGTTTATGATTATTATATAGTAAGAAAATTTTTATTCTTTGGCAATTATTAAAGTAGTATTATTTTAAGTAAGAGATCGTTATAGATGAAGCCCAAGTGACATTTATCTAGTTGAACAGTCATACCAAATCCATATATTACCTGAAAAAACGGTAAGATCAGTTATTAAGGATCAGAGCTCAGCTAAAATATTGGATAAGACTTTCTATACTAACAGTTATTGAAACTTAAACAGAATGTCTCGTTTTAGCACCCTACCAGAACATGTCAGAAAAGAAGATGACATGGAAACAATGACATCTGCATTTAGCAAGATATATTTTGAAAAGATAGCCATTGAAGATTAAAACCTTAAATAGATCATTTAAACAAGCTTTAAGATAGTTAGTTACACCATATATCTTTGGATTATAAAAGAAAACTTTTCTTCTCAAAAAATCTTTTCGAGAGTCCAACTGAAATAGGAGCACACATTGATATATCATTATCTGATCATTTTGAGGATCAAATTTGTGCTAAGAATTTCTCTGTGAAATCTCTGTAATTGAGAGTAAGAAGTCTTACTACTTAAAGTATTTAGATTGAAGTTTTATTAAGAGTTTTAATTATGTATTTTTAAGTCTTACTGAAGTGAGTGATTTCAAATTGCTTGTAATCACCAAAGTTTGTTAGTGCAAACATTCTGTGAATAAAAAGGGATAACGTATGAGTTTTTGAAAGCTTTGAACATTCCTAAACAACTTTATGTTTATTTACTTTTCAATCTACCCTTCTTACTGATTTTCTTGATAAGTAATTTTTTCAACTACTTTCAGTAAAGCTATTTCCGTACAGTTCATACCGACTTACTTAATGAAAACCCAATTGACAAAAAAACAAAAATTTCAGTGTTGTTAATGTAGAGCCCAAATTCGTACACGTAAAATTCATGCATTATTTATTTGTTAAATCAGTTATTTAATTTAAAATGATTTTCTTAGCCATGCATAATTTATTTAAATGTACTATTTTAAATTATTCATGTTTATTGTGATACACGTTAAAATGTATTTCGAGTTTCATGTTTCAGGCGATCATTCGAGACGAGATTGAAGAAAAGACCGGCGACGATTTTGGCAATTTAAAATGTGGTATTTTATTTTTAAGTTGAGTTTGGGGCGTTTTAAATTAATTTATTAAGTTTCAGCATTTTATGCCTAAATCATTTAGTTAGTAATTTTAAGAGTTTAAAACTTTTAAAATTAGCATTTTGGGTGTGTTACTTTAATTGATGAGTTTATTTTAAGTTTAAGTAGTGAGGAATTTTAAGTTTCTAAAATGATTATTTTATTGAAAATTATTTGGAGTTAAGGTAAGGGGATTAGTATTATTTTTATACCTAATAATTTAATTAAACCACTCTTTAATCCTAAATTGATTGATTAAGCAAAAATCTATTTCCCTAAGTACTAAACTCACGCACACACACCTTTTTCACATACTAATTATCGGCCAATACACACACACAAACAATTAATTCTAGCTTTTATTTTTTTTAGAAGCAAAAACCTAGGGTTCTTACTACTCTAGTGCAGCCGCCCCTCCTCTGATATTATTCCAGCAATTTTCGTGTGAATTCTTCAAGGATTTTAGCGCCACGGTCGTCTCGGATCAACCTCGCTTCCATCTCCGCTTCGGTATCGCCGGTTCGGTAACGTTTAAGATTCAAAAGGCATGTATAATCTCTCCTTTGCTGCGTCGATCATGTCATATTATGCGTTGCGTTGTTTTTATGCGTAAAAATTCATGTATGATGTTCGTAGTTTGAGCGGTTAATTGATTGGATCGACTTTGAAGGAAAATTTTTAGTTCTAAATCTCGTTTTTTTTGTTATTGTTAAAACTGCGAATTTTCGGTCGAGATTTTTAGAAAACATTCAACATGAAAATGGAGAACTTTTCGATACCTTCGATTTGATATAAAATTCGAGTGATTTGGATAAATATTGAGTGAGTTATGGTGTTTTTTGTGGGACTGCTCAAACTGCGTTTTCAGTAAATTATGATATTGATGCGTTCTTGAAGTTTACTTGTTGCAGACTTTGTTGGGGATCGACGGGTGATCGTTGCTGCGTCTAAGTATGTTTAGTGTGGCGTTGGAATGATTTTTGGGTTGACATCTCGTGTTGGTAGGTACTTCTATGCATTAAAAGTTATATGATGGGTTTGTGCGTCAATTGTCGTGTTCACGGTTTGTTGCATCGTTTGGGATGCGTAGTCGTATTGGAGTATTTTTAAAGGTTTGATTCGGTGCTATAGTGTCCTAGGAGGTGCCTCGGGGTGTCGATTCTTAGTCCATTTGGGTTGGTTGGAAGAAAGAAATGTCATGTTAAGTTTTTCACGCAGGTTTCGTCATACTGTGGCTAGCCGGACCCCTACACGGACCCTGACACGGGGTCCGTGCCTTTGTTTCCTCCTTAGTGCCAAGAAACCGAGAGTACACGGACCTTGACACGGACCCGGACCCGGGGTCCGTGCCCTTCCTTTTCTTCACGACACATTTTACAGTATGTATACGGACCTGTACACGGACCCAGGCACGGGGTCCGTGCCTTCCCTTTTTCCTTCGCACACATTTTACCGAACCTACCTTGACCCGTACACGGACCCAGGCACGAGGTACGTGTACTGCTTATTTTGGGAAAAATATTGATGTATGCTTTGAGGTTTGATGTCTTGGTTTAGTGCACTGATTTACATGGTCGAGTCATGGGAATTTTAGCATGTCCTAAGTATGCGATTGAGCTTAGGTATAGGCATGATGATTACGTCTGTCTCGCAATTTAAACTTTTGAGCTCATGTTAGCATGTTGCAGCAACGGCCTCAAACGAGATCCAACGAATCCCTCAACGCCAAGTAAGTATGATGACGTGCAAAGAAAACATTTTAAAGTTTTGAGGTATGATAATTGCTTTGTGACCAAATGTATGAATGGGTTTGGAAGTCGGTGAACGTGGCCGATGACCTCTCCGCCCCGTTAAACTTATGAACGGGTTCAGATCGGGATTGCAATGCGTTAAACTTATGAACAGGGACCAATCCACCCTTTAAACTTATGAACGGGGATCTTATGTAAGCGGCAGTGGATACGTCCCTGTCAGCCCAGTACTGTGGTGTGTCTGATCAGGCCTTATTATGTTATGGGTCACTTACTTTGAAACATGCCTCTACGCAAAATTATGCTTTATACGCTCAAGTTTATGTTACGAAAATGTTTAAGAAAAGCTCATGTTGATGCACGTATAAGTTAAGCTCAAGATGTTCAAGTTTCAAGCATGTTAAATTCAAGTTCAAGTATGTATGTTCTATTTTTAAAGTTGCATGCGGTTGTATTATGTAGTACTCGCTATTTCTCAGTTTATACGTGTTGAGTCTTTAAACTCACTAGACTTGATCGATGCAGGTGAGTATGTTGATGAGGAGATAGGAGGTGGCGACCAAGGGGCAGGCTTGGACTGAGCGGGAGGCTAACCCGAGGACCGCAATGTTTATGTTTTTATGCAAATGTTAATTTTTACTCCGATTTCATGTTTTGAGGGAAACACTTTGAGCAAACCTTTTGTGAGAAAATTTTATTGAAATTATTTTGAGCAACCATGTCTTCTGGGGGACTTGGTTGAGATATTTTATGGCAAACTTTGAAGGTTATGTTATGTTTAAGAAAATTTTAAATTTTTCCGCAAATTTTGAACGGTAAAAGTACGGTACGCTACAGTTGGTATCAGAGCAGTGTTCTTGTAAAGGGTTACGCCTACCGCCAGCCACAAAAAGCTCACAAAGTCACACCTCAAGTCTGTAAGTTTTAAGGTTTCAAAAAAAATTTATGCTATGTAGTATGCATTAAGCCATGATTTCAGAATGTTCATGTTTAAATTCAAATTTCGTGCATCGTATGTAATTTATATCATATTCATGCATGTTGGGTTTACGTGTTGGGTAATTCATGGGAACAGTATGCCTCCTAGACGTATGATTAACCGGGAAGCTAGGGAGGAGGACAGAGAGCCTCGAGATGAGGGAAGAGCCAATCCTCCACCACCACCTCCAGATATACAGGCGCAGATGCTTGCTGGTATGACGCAATTCTTCGCACATTTTGTGAGGAACCAGACTGCTGTAGGCCCCGAGGAGAGGCCTAGACCAGAGGCAGTATATGAGAGGTTCAGGAGGATGAGTCCGAAGGAGTTTTCGGGTACTACTGACCCGATGGTAGCTGAGGGATGGATCAAGTCCATCGAGGTAATATTTGGATTTATGGAGCTGACTGACGCTGACAGGGTCAGATGTGCTATATTCTTGCTGTCAGGGGATGCTAGATGATGGTGGGAGAGTGCATCCGTGGCAGTAAACTTGCAGACTCTGTCGTGGAACGGATTCAAAGAGGTGTTCTACGCCAAGTACTTCACTGAAGAGGTACGCTCTCGTTTGACCAGGGAATTTATGACGCTGAGACAGGGAGACAGTAGTGTGGCAGATTTTGTCAGAAAGTTTGAGAGGGGGTGTTACTTCGTACCCTTCATTGCGAATGATGCCCAAGCAAAGCTGAGGCATTTCATGGATGGACTGAGGCCGATCTTGCGCCGTGATGTGAGGGTAGCTGGCCCTACTACTTATGCTGTCGCCGTATCTAGAGCGTTGGCGGCAGAACAAGACCAGCGAGATATTGAGGCTGACAGGCAGGGCAAGAGGCCATATCAGGCTCCGCAGTACCAGCAACAGCAACCCCAGCATAGGAGGCCTCCCCAGGGGCCGCCAGGGAAGAAGCAGTATCATGGACCGCCGCACGGCAATGGTCCAATCCAGCAGCAGGGAGTTCGTCAGAAGCCAGAATACCCCGTGTGCCCAAAGTGCAATCATCAGCATAGGGGCCAGTGTTTGTACGGATCAGGCAAATGCTTCAAATGTGGATCCAGTGACCGCATTGTGAAGGAGTGCCCGCAGTGGAAGCAGCCAACCCAGGGCAGGGTATTCGCCATGCACGCACAGGAGGCAGATCCAAACACCACTTTACTGACTGCTAAACTTGTCTACCTAGACTCAGTATTATTTTGCCATGCATGTTGAAATTTTGCTTGGGATTATTAGTGTGCTAGTAATATTTTGTGTGACTTGGGATATTGAGTTCTATTATGCTTTAGGTTACTGTTTGTATGTTGGGGATATAAGTTTTGTGTTGTGCTAACGCATCTCAGGAAACATTTTTATTAAGAGAGTATCCACAACTGCACTGATAGACTCAGGAGCCACTCACTCCTTCATATCGGAGACTTTTGCTAATCATTTGGACATCAAGTCCATTGGCCTAGACGTGAATTTTTCAGTGACAGTCCCATCAGGGGAAGAGCTGTTAGCTACCAGTGTGGTCGGAGATATCGATCTAGAACTGCATGGCCACCTAGTATATGCAGATTTAATCCTATTGCCGATGTCAGAATTCGACATCATATTGGGAATGGACTGGCTGACTAAGAACATATTTCTTATCAACTTTCAGAAGAGATCATTGTTAGTCAGACCATTGGGCATGGAACAGTCTCTTTTTGAGCCAGCCAGATGGAGGAGTTTCCCGCGCGTGATCTCTTGCATGCAGGCACGGAGACTAATTTCGAAGGGGTGTCAGGCCTTCTTGGCCAGCATTATCTCAGCACCGGACGTGCCCACTCCTTCTGTATTAGGGGTGCCAATAGTCAGAGATTTTCCAGACGACGTCGCTGGCCTTCCACCAGATAGAGAGGTGGAGTTTGCAATCGATCTCATGCTAGGCACAGTGCCAATCTCTAAGGCACCGTACAGATTAGCTCCAACAAAGATGTTAGAACTTAAGCAGCAGATTCAGGAGCTCTTAGACAAGGAGTTTATCCGCCAGAGTTTCTCACCGTGGGGCGCAACAGTGCTCTTTGTGAAAAAGAAAGACGGAAGCATGAGACTGTGCATCGATTACCGTGAGCTGAACAAGGTAACGATCAAGAATAAGTACTCGTTGCCTAGATTCGAAGACTTGATCAGTTGCAGGGAGCTACCGTGTTCTCCAAGATTGATCTTCGATCAGGGTATCATTAGCTGAAAGTGAAGGATGAAGATGTCCACAAGACAGCTTTCAGGACCAGATATGGGCATTAGGAGTTCTTGGTGATGCCATTTGGATTGACAAATGCTCCAGCAATTTTCATGGATCTCATTAACCGAATATTTCAGCCGTTCCTCGATCAATTTGTCATAGTATTCATTGACGACATCCTTACATACTCGAAGAGCCATGAGGAGCGCAGCCAACACTTGAGGACAGTTTTACAGATTTTGCAGAGTCGCAAGTTATTTGCGAAGTTCAGTAAGTGCGAGTTTTGGTTGTAGAAAGTAGCGTTTTTCTGGCATATATTATCTAGCAGTGGAATCGAGGTGGATCCAGCGAAAGTAGCAGCTGTCAAGGAATGGGTTGAGCCAAAGAATGCATATGAAATCCGCAGCTTTTTGGGTTTAGGGGGTTACTACCGAAAGTTTATTCAGGGGTTTTCGTCCATAGCAGTGCCGCTCACTTCACTAACCAAGAAAAATGCCAAATTTGTGTGGAGTGATGAATGTCAGAAGAGCTTCGATACGTTGAAGCAAGCTCTTATTTTTGCGCCGGTGCTAGCCATGCCATCAGTGCAAGGAGACTTTGTGTTATATACCGATGCATCTAAGCTCGGGTTAGGCGCAGTATTGATGCAGCAGGGTAGGGTCATAGCATATGCTTCCAGGCAGTTGAAAATGCACAAGAAGAACTAACCGACGCATGATCTTGAGTTAGCTGTCGTTGTCTTCGCACTGAAAATTTGGAGACACTACCTATACGGCGAGAAATATCAGATTTTCACCGATCATAAGAGTCTCAAATATTTCTTCACGCAGAAAGATCTGAATATGAGATAGAGACGGTGGTTAGAGCTGGTGAAGGATTACGACTGCGAAATTAGCTACCATCCGGGAAAGGCTAATGTTGTCGCAGACGCATTGAACAGGAAGGTGGCAGTTGTAGCGCAGTTTTCAGTGCAGAGACCTCTTCAGTCTGAGATTCAGAAGTTTGGTCTAGAGATTTATCGTGAGGGCAGAGCTCCTAGGCTGTCTAATCTGACAATCAAATCTGATTTGCTAGACCCTATCCGGGCAGGACAGTCTTCAGATGAGCAGCTACAGAAATAGAGACTGAAAGCTGATGCCAAGGGCAGTGTTCTTTATACAGTGTCAGATGGGATTGTGAGATACAGAGATAGAATGTGGGTGCCTACTGGTGAATTGATCAGACAGGATATTTTTACAGAGGCACACGCATCTCCATATTCTATCCATCCAGGAGGTACCAAGATGTATAAGGATCTCCAAAGTTTGTATTGGTGGCCGGGGATGAAGAGAGACATCCGCCGATTTGTGCCAGAATGCCTCACTTGTCAGCAGGTGAAGGCAGAGCATCAGAGGCCAGCAGAGATGCTTAAGCCACTCCCGATCCCAGAGTTGAAATGAGAGAATATTACTATGGATTTTGTGGTTGGGTTGCATAGATCAGTCAGAGGTTTTAATGCTATTTGGGTTATAGTGGACCGACTCACCAAGTGAGCACATTTCTTGCCAGTGAAGACGACTTTCTCCATGATGCAGTAAGCGGAGCTTTATATCAGGGAGATATTCCGTCTGCATGGATTCCCAGTTTCAATTGTGTCCGACAGGGACCCGGGATTCACATCGTCCTTCTGGAAGAGCTTACATGCAGCCATGGGGACAAAATTGCTTTTCAGTACAGATTTTCACCCACAGACAGATGGCCAATCTGAGCGAGTGATTCAGATTTTAGAGGACTTGTTGCGAGCGTGTATGATTGATTTTCAGGGAATTTGGGAGTCTAAGATACCTCTAGTGGAATTTACTTACAACAACAGCTTCCAATCATCAATAGGTATGGCTCCTTACGAGGCCTTAAACGGAAGAAAGTGCAGATCACCAGTTCATTGGGACGAGGTCGGAGAAAGAGCGGAACTTGGACCAGAAATATTTCAGCAGACTGCAGACGTGGTGGTCAAGATTTGTGATAGAATGAAGACCGCTCAGAGTCTTCAGAAGAGTTATGATGATAAGAGGAGAAGAGATCTCGAATTTGCCGTTGGTGATCACGTTTTCGTCTAGATAGCACCTATGAAGGGAGTGATGAGATTCGGGAAAAGAGGCAAGTTGAGTCCGAGGTTCATTGGACCGTTTGAAATTTTGGACAGAGTTGGGACACTAGCCTATCGTGTTACCCTTCCACCAAATCTGGCTGGGGTACACAATGTGTTCCATGTCTCGATGCTGAGGAAATATCTGGCTAATCCTTCGCACATTCTGAGTTCTGAGCCGTTGCAGCTGGCTCCAAACTTGTCTTATGAGGAAAAACCAGTCCAAATCCTAGACAAGCAAGTGCGTAGGCTCCGGAACAAAGTGACTAAGCTAGTCAAAGTTCGGTGGCTAAACCAATCAGTGGAAGAGGCCACTTGGGAGTCTAAGGCAGATATGAGACTTCGCTACCCGGAGTTGTTCGGTAAGACTTAATTTCGAGTACGAGATTTTTATAAGTGGGGGAGGAACTGTAGAGCCCAAATTCATACACGTAAAACCCATGCATTATTTATTTGTTAAATCAGTTATTTAATTTAAAATGAATTTCTTAGCCATGCATAATTTATTTAAATGTATGATTTTAAATTAGTCATGTTTATTGTGATGCACGTTAAAATGTCTTTCGAGTTTCATGTTTCAGGCGATCATTTAAGGCGGGATTGAGGAAAAGACTGGCGACGATTTTGGCAATTTAAAATGTGGTATTTTATTTTTAAGTTGAGTTTGGGGACGTTTTAAATTAATTTATTAAGTTTCAGCATTTTAAACCTAAATCATTTAGTTAGTAATTTTAAGAGTTTAAAACCTTTAAAATTAGCATTTTGGGTGTGTTAATTTAATTGAGGAGTTTATTTTAAGTTTAAGTAGTGAGGAATTTTAAGTTTCTAAAATAATTATTTTATTGAAAATTATTTGGAGTTAAAGTAAGGGGATTAGTATTATTTTTATACCTAATAATTTAGTTAAACCACTCTTTAATCCTAAATTGATTGATTAAGCAAAAATCTATTTCCCTAAGTACTAAACTCATGCACACACACCTTTTTCACACACTAATTATTGGCCAACACACACACAAACAATTAATTCAAGCTTTTATTTTTGTAGAAGCAAAAACCTAGGATTCTTCCTACTCTAGTGCAGCCGCCCCTCCTTTGATATTATTCCAGCAATTTTCGTGTGAACTCTTCAAGGATTTTAGCGTCACGGTCGTCCCGGATCAACCTCGCTTCCATCTCCGCTTCGGTATCGCCGGTTCGGTAACTTTAAGATTCAAAAGGCATGTATAATCTCTCCTTTGCTGCGTCGATCATGTCATATTATGCGTTGCGTTGTTTTTATGCGTAAAAATTCATGTATGATGTTCGTAGTTTGAGCGGTTAATTGATTGGATCGACTTTGAAGGAAAATTTTTAGATCTAAATCCCGTTTTTACTGTTCTTGTTAAAACTGCGAATTTTAGGTCGAGATTTTGAGAACTTTCAACACTAAAAATGGATAACTTTTGGATACCTTCGATTTGATATAAAATTCGAGTGATTTGGATAAATATTGAGTGAGTTATGGTGTTTTTTGTGGGACTGCTCAAACTGCGTTTTCAGTAAATTATGATATTGATGCGTTCTTGAAGTTTACTTGTTGCAGGCTTCGTTGGGAATCGACAGGTGATCCTTGCTGCGTCTAAGTATGTTTAGTGCGGCGTTGGAATGATTTTTTTGTTTGTCGTTTCGTGTTGGTAGGCACTTCTATGCATTAAAAGTTCTATGATGGGTTTGTGCGTCAATTGTCGTGTTCACTGTTTGTTGCATCGTTTGGGATGCGTAGTCGTATTGGAGTATTTTTAAAGGTTTGATTCGGTGCTATAGTGTCCTAGGAGGCTGGCTCGAGGTGTCGATTCTTAGTCCATTTGGGTTGGTTGGAAGAAAGAAATGTCATGTTAAGTTTTTTACGCAGGTTTCGTCATACAGTGGCTAGCCGGACCCCTACACGGACCCTGACACGGGGTCCGTGCCTTTGTTTCCTCCTTAGTGCCAAGAAACCAAGAGTACACGGACCCGGACCCGGACCCGGACCCGGTGTCCGTGCCCTTCCTTCTCTTCACGACACATTTTACTGTATGTATACGGACTTGTACACGGACCCAGGCACGGGGTCCGGGCCTTCCCTTTTTACTTCGCACACATTTTACCGAACCTACCCAGACCCGTACACGGACCCAGTCACGAGGTCCGTGTACTGCTTATTTTGGGAAAAATATTGATGTGTGCTTTGAGGTTTGATGTCTTGGTTTAATGCACTGATTTACATGGTCGAGTCATGGGAATTTTAGCATGTCCTAAGTAAGCGATTGAGCTTAGGTATAGGCATGATGATTACGTTTAAGTCACGCAAGTGAAACTTTTGAGCTCATGTTAGCATGTTGCAGCAACGGCCCCAAACGAGATCTAACAAATCCCTCAACTCCAAGTAAGTATGATGACGTGCAAAAGAAAACATTTTAAAGTTTTGAGGTATGATAATTGCTTTGTGACCAAATGTATGAATGGGTTTGGAAGTCGGTGAACGTGGCCGAGGACCTCTCCGCCCCGTTAAACTTATGAACGGGTTCAGATCGGGATTGGAAAGCGTTAAGCTTATGAACAGGGACCAATCCATCCGTTAAACTTATGAACGGGGATCTTATGTATGCGGCAGTGGATACGTCCCTGTCAGCCCAGTACTGTGGTGTGTCTGATCAGGCCTTATTATGTTATGGGTCACTTACTTTGAAACATGCCTCTACGCAAAATTATGCTTTATACGCTCAAGTTTATGTTACGAGAATGTTTAAGAAAAGCTCATGTTGATGCACGTATAAGTTAAGCTCACGATGTTCAAGTTTCAAGCATGTTAAATTCAAGTTCAAGTATGTATGTTCTATTTTTAAAGTTGCATGCGGTTGTATTATGTAGTACTCACTATTTCTCAGTTTATACGTGTTGAGTCTTTAGACTCACTAGAATTGATCGATGCAGGTGAGTACGTTGATGAGGAGACAGGAGGTGGCGACCAAGGGGCAGGCTTGGACTGAGCAGGGAGGCTAACCCGAGGACCGCAATGTTTATGTTTTTATGCAAATGTTAATTTACTCTTATTTCATGTTTTGAGGGTAACACTTTGAACAAACCTTTTGTGAGCAAATTTTATTGAAGTTATTTTGAGCAACCATGTCTTATGGGGGACTTGGTTGAGATATTTTATGGCAAACTTTGAAGTTTATGTTATGTTTAAGAAAATTTTAAATTTTTCCGCAAATTTTGAACGGTAAAAGTACGGTACGCTACAGTTAATCCAACAAAAATGTTTTTGAGATAAATTTATTCACACCTTCTAAATTTATTTTCGGTCTTAACAATATGTATATCGGGAAATTTGATGAGGTGAAAGCGGGAGGTATGTCAAAATGTGGGATTGGAGGGGCCAGTTGATGGGAACAAATGGAGACATTTCTAGCAACAGCTGCATGGCTGAAGGTAACAGATGATGGGGACACTAATGCACAAGAGAATGTGACGTACGAATCAATAAATTATTTGAAGAGAAAATATGATTTTATAGTTACAAATAAGTTGTTAATGATAAGTGATTATGACAAGCGAAAATTAGTTTTAAATCCTCAAACCCAAACTCAACTTTACCCTAACTCCCTACACCTCAAAAACCTTTGTCCAAACTCCCTAAAAAGTTTTAAATTGACAAAAATACCCTTACATATTAAGTGATTGATTTTCTGGGCCGAAAATGGTATCAAAGCCTAGGTAAAATTATTTCAAACACAAAATTTATTATTATCAAGTAATTAAATGTTTTAAGAGGAGAATTTCGAAAAAATTATGAATCCGAACTCGGGTTCGAGAAAAAAATTTACAAGAACTATTCCAAGATTTTGGAATATACACAAGAGCATCTAACCTTGGTTAGATATCAGGAGCATAAAGGGATGACACAACACCCTCAGGTAAACTTATGATTCAATCTAATAAGTTTTTGGAGTTAGTACCAGATTCCTCTAAGCTCTCTTCAGATCTTAGAGAAATCCAGAAAACAGTACAAAATTATGGCAATATGCTATACTTTGTACCTCAAAGAGTTGAAAAAATCCTTGAAAAATAAGAAGATATTCATGGAATATTAAAGGATATTCAAACAAGAATTCAAAAACTAGAACAAAAATCGACTTCTAGTAAAAGAATTTCAGGAGGAAGATTACCTCCAACATTTGGTACTGAACCTTTGTTACATCAACAAGGAAAGGCCAAAGTGGTGTCAAAACTTTTGACTGAAGAAAAAAAGATGATCAATCTAATTAAATCTGTCTCAGAAAAGAAATTAATCTGATGACAACTTTATAAAGGATTGGTCTAGAGGATCTACAAGAGCTTGCAGAATCTTTTGCAAATCTCAAAGTTGTAGATCTAAAGATAAATACAGCAGGAGGTGAACCACCTGCTATAACCTGGTCATCTTCTCAGGAACCACCAAGGGAAAGTGTGGGATCTCAGAATATAAATATGAGAGAATCTCAACCCGATTTCCATACTGGTGAAGCATCATACCCAGCGCGAACAAGGACAAGGAGAAGTCAAATTCCCTTGCACCAGACACCCTATGGGAAAACTTTCTTAGAACATATACATCCTTATGGGGTTATTCTTAACCTTGATGTATTAGATTTCAAAAATAGAGAAGATTTCATAGATGTCTGGATATCTACTATGAGAATCGCCACAGGAACACTTGATCTCAACAGATAAGGATTCATTAAATTGTTACAAATGAGTCATATGGGATCAGTTAAAATTGCTTGGGACATGACTTCATTAGAAACTAAAGAGTCATTCCTATGGGAGAATCTCTCAGCGAGATCGCTGGAAAAATGGCTACCCTATTTAAAGCCCAATTTATAGGGGTAGACTATTTTAATAGTCAAGATACAGAGAAGATGAAGAAATATACCCAAGCCATGTACTGTAACGAACCGTACTTTTTTACTACTTAAATTTTGTTGAAAAATTAAGAATATTCTTGAATACGAAAATAAAATCAATACGGTCGTCACTACATCCTCCATTCACCAATAAAACTTTGCTAGAAGAAAGGTTTGTTCAAAATGTCTAGCAACCAAAACATAAAATCAAAGTATTAATATTTTCATGCTTAAAATCTTAAAATAACGTGGGCGGTCCTCGGGTCTAGCCTTCTGCTCAGTCCAAGCCGGCTCCTTGGTCCCCACCCCTCGTCTCGTCATCAACATACTTACCTGCATCGATCAAGTCTAGTGAGTCTAAAGACTCAACACGTATAAGCTGGAATAACGATTACGACGTAATAAAATCGCATGCACTTTAAAATAAGACATACATAACTTGAAACTTGAACTTGCATAATAAACTTGGACATACGTACGTACATAACTAGACGTGCCGTCAATATAAACTTTCATAAACATACTGCATACTTGAACATACATAACTTCATCATTTTGCGTAGAGACATGTTTCAAAGCAAGTGACCCGTAACATAATAAATGCCTGATCAGACAAACCACATTACCGGGCTGACAGGGACGTATCCACTGCCACATACATGAGATCCCCGTTCATAATTTAACGGGCTGGTTGGTCCACGTTCATAATTTAACGCTTTCCAACCTCGATCTAACACGTTCATAATTTAACGGGCGGATTGGTCCCCGTTCATAATTTAACGCTTTCCAATCCTAAACATAATTTGGTCACAAGACATTTAGCATACCTCAAAAACTTAAAATATTTTCTTGCACGTCATACATACTTACTTGGCATTGAGGGATTCGTTGGACTTCGATCGGGGCCGTTGCTGCACATACTAACATGAATTCGAATGCTTAACTGATATACTTAGACATAATAATCAAGCTTACTCACGAGCTCATTTAATCCCTTAGGACATTCTACAATTCCCATGACTCGACCTTGTACCCCATTGTACTAAACCAAGACATCGAACTTCCAAGCATAGTATAAGATTTCTCCCAAAATTGTGAAGGACACGGACCCCGTGACTACATCCGTGTAGGGGTCCGTGTAGACTCTGGAAATAGACACTGAAAAGAAGCAAAGGCACGGACCCCGTGTAACGGTCCGTGTAGGGTCCGTCTAGTCTCTGGAAAAAGACACTTCGGGTGGACAAAGGGCACGGACCCCGTGGCAAGGGTCCGTGTGGGGGTCCGTCTAGACACTGGAAGTCGAAACCTGCGTGAAAGCTTGACATAATAGTTCATTCTTCTCAATCAACCCGAATGGCTATGAAACGATACTTCGAGACACCTCCTAAGACACCATAACATCGGCCTAAACTCGTACGAACAGCCAAACAACGACGTTCTCCCTACGACACATACAATTTGAGAAAACGCAGCAATTGACACCAATTGGTTCCTACGACTTCTGGTGTATTCTATTGCCTATCAACACCGAACGACATGATAAATAACGCCCCAACATCATACCGATCATACCTAGACGCAGCAACAATCACCCGTCGATTCCCAATGAAGCCTGCAACAAATAACTTCAAGAACACAATTTTCGTAAAAATTCGCAGTTTGAGCAGTCCCACGAAAAACACCATAACTCACTCAATTTTCATCCACAAATCTCGAATGTATATCAAATCGAAGGCATCAAAAAGTTCTACAATTTTGTAGTTGAACGTTTTCTCAAAATATAGACTGAAAAATTGCAGTTTCAACCAGAACAGTAAAAATGTAGGTTTCAAAAGTGATTTAAACATGATTGCTCAAACTTCTACACAACATACACATGGTTTTACGCATAAATAACAACGCACGCATAATATGACATGATCGATGCATCAAGAACAGAATATACGTGCATTTTTTATATCAAACTTTACCGAAACAGCGTTACCGAAGCGGAGATAGAAGCGAGGTTGATCCGGGACGACGGTGGCTCAATTATCTTGCAATAAAATCGCCGAAAACTTGCTGGGCAACAAAGGAAAAAGGGGCGTCTGTTTTGATTGGGGAACCCTAGGTTTTTCTCTCTTTTAAAATATGAAAATAAGGAGTGTAGGGTGTGTTGTGTGTTTTAATGTGTGTAAAAACTGTGTAAGTGTGTGTGAGTGTGTGTAACGTGTGTGTGGGTTTTTAATTAGGATAAATTAGTGCTAAATTAACTAATTAAAACACTAATTAAAAGTTAATACACACTAATTTAATCAAACTCATCATTTAAAATAATTACACACTAATTTTAAAAGTTTTAAACTCTTAAATTACTAAATACATAAATAAGGTTTTAAAATGCTAAAACTAAATAAAATATTTAAAATCCCCCATCCTTAACTTAAAATAAAATACCACTTTTTCAAATTGCCACAAATCGTCGCCGAGTCTTTTCCTCGATCTCGCCTCGAATAATCGCCTGAAATATGAAACTCCAAAAATATTTTAACGTGCATCACTTAAACATAAATAATTTAAAATAATGCATTCAAATAAACCATGCATGGATTAAAACTCATTTTAAAATTAATTAAATGATTTACAAATTAAATAAATGCATGGGTTATACGTGTACTGAATTTGGGCACTACAGTTCCTCCCCCACTTATAAAAATTTCGTCCTCGAAATTAAGTCTTACCGAACAAGTCCGGGTAGCGAAATCTCATATCTGCTTTTGATTCCCAAGTGGCCTCTTCCACCGATTGATTTAGCCACCGGACCTTGACTAGCTTAATCACTTTGTTCCGGAGCCACGCTCTTTCCTGTCTAGGATTTGGACTGGTTTTTCCTCGTAAGACAAGTCTGGAGTCAGCTGTAACGGCTCATAACTCAGAATGTGCGAAGGATTAGCCAGATATTTCCTCAGCATCGAGACATGGAACACATTGTGTACCCCAGGCCAGATTCGACGGAAGGGCAACACGATAAGCTAATGTTCCAACTCTTTCCAAAATCTCGAATGGTCCAATAAACCTCGGACTCAGCTTGCCTCTCTTCCCAAATCTCATAACACCTTTCATAGGTGCTATCTTGACGAATACGTGATCACCAACGGCAAACTCGAGATCTCTCCTTCTCTTATCAGCATAGCTCTTCTGACGGCTTTGGGCGGTCTTCATTCTGTCTCTGATCTTGACCACCACATCTGCAGTTTGCTGGACTATCTCTGGACCAAGTTCTGCTCTTTCATCGACTTCGTCCCAATGGATCGGTGATCTACACTTCCTCCCATACAATGCCTCATAGGGAGCCATACCAATTGATGCTTGAAAACTATTGTTGTAAGTAAATTCCACTAGAGGTATCTTAGACTCCCAAGTTCCCTGAAAATTAATCATACACGCTCGCAACAAGTCCTCTAAAATCTGAATCACTCGTTCAGACTGGCCATCTGTCTGCAGGTGAAAAGCTGTACTAAAAAGCAACTTTGTCCCCATGGCTGCATGTAAGCTCTTCCAGAAGGACGATGTGAATCTCAGGTCTCTGTCGGACACAATTGAAACTGGGAATCCATGCAGACGGACTATCTCCCTGATATAAAGCTCTGCATACTGTGTCATGGAGAAAGTCGTCTTCACTGGAAAGAAATGCGCTGACTTGGTGAGTCGGTCTACTATAACCCAAATAGCATTAAAACCTCTGACTGATCTAGGCAATCCAACGATGAAGTCCATCGTAATGTTCTCCCATTTCCACTTTGGGATGGGGAGTGGCTTAACCAACCCCGCTGGCCTCTGATGTTCTGCCTTCACCTGTTGACAAGTGAGGCATTCTGACACAAATCGGCGGATGTCTCTCTTCATCCCTGGACACCAATACAAAATCTAGAGGCCCTTATACATCTTGGTACCTCCCGGATGGATAGAATACGGAGATGCGTGTGCCTCTGTCAAAATATCCTGTCTGATCGACTCACCACTATGCACCCACATTCTACCTCTGTATCTCACAATGCCGTCTAAAACTGTGTACAAAGCACTGCCCTTAGCCTCATCTTTCAGTCTCCATTTCTGTAACTGCTCATCTGAAGACTGTCCTGCTCGGATACGGTATAGTAAATCAGATTTGGCTGTCATATTAGACAGCCTAGGGGCTCCGCCCTCACGATAAATCTCTAGACCAAACTTCTGAATCTCAGACTGAAGAGGTCTCTGTGCTGATAACTGGGCTATGACGGCAACTTTTCTGCTCAAAGCGTCTGCGACAACATTAGCCTTTCCCGGATGGTAGCTAATTTCGCAAGTCGTAATCTTTCACAAGTTCCAACCACCGTCTCTGTCTCATATTCAACTCTTTCTGCGTGAAGAAATATTTGAGACTCTTATGATCGGTGAAAATCTGGCATTTCTAGCCATATAGGTAGTGTCTCCAAATTTTCAGTGCGAAGACAACGGCGGCTAACTCCAAGTCGTGAGTCGGGTAATTCTTCTCGTGCACCTTCAACTGCCTGGAAGCATAAGCTATGACCCGACCCTGCTGCATCAATACTGCGCCCAACCCGAGCTTAGATGCATCAGTGTAAAGCACAAATTCACCCTGCCCTGTCGGAATGGCTAGCACTGGCGCCGAAATAAGAGCTTGCTTCAAAGTATCAAAGCTCTTCTGACATTCATCACTCCACACGAATTTAGCATTCTTCTTGGTTAGTGAAGTGAGTGGCACTGCTATGGACGAAAATCCCTTAATAAACTTACGGTAGTAACCAGCTAAACCCAAAAAGCTGCGGATCTCTGATGCATTCTTCGGCTCAACCCATTCCTTGACAGCTGCTACTTTCGCTGGATCCACCTCGATTCCACTGCTAGATACTATATGCCCCAAAAATGCAACTTTCTGCAGCCAAAACTCGCACTTACTAAACTTCGCAAACAACTTGCGACTCTGCAGAACCTGTAAAACTGTCCTCAAGTGTTGGTTATGCTCCTCATGGCTCTTCGAGTATATAAGGATGTCGTCAATGAATACTATGACGAATTGGTCAAGGTAGGGCTGAAATACTCGGTTCATGAGGTCCATGAAAATTGCTGGAGCATTTGTCAATCCAAATGGCATCACCAAGAACTCGTAATGCCCATATCTGGTCCTGAAAGCTGTCTTGTGGACATCTGCATCCTTCACTTTCAGCTGATGGTACCCTGATCGAAGATCTATCTTAGAGAACACGGTATCTCCCTGTAATTGATCGAACAAGTCTTCGATTCTAGGCAACGGGTACTTAACCTTGATCGTTACCTTGTTCAGCTCACGGTAATCGATGCACAGTCTCATGCTCCCATCCTTCTTCTTTACAAACAGTACTTGTGCGCCCCACGGTGAGAAACTCGGGTGAATAAACTCCTTGTCTAAGAGCTCCTGAATCTGCTGCTTAAGTTCTAACATCTTTGCTGGGGCTAATCTGTACGGTGCCTTAGAGATTGGCACTGTGCCTGGCATGAGATCGATTGCAAACTCCACCTCTCTCTCTGGTGGAAGGCCTGTGACGTCGTCAGGAAAGACGTCTGGGAATTCTCTGACTACTGGCACATCTGATAGCGATGGAGTGGGTATGTCAGGTGCTGCGATGATGCTGGCCAAGAAAGCCTGTACACCCCTTAGAAATTAGTCTCCTCGCCTGCATGCATGAAATCATGCGAGGGAAACTCCTCCATCTAGCTGGCTCAAATAGGAACTGACTCCATACCCAGCGATCTGACCAACACTGATTTCTTCTGAAAATCGATCAGAACTCTGTTCTTAGTCAGCCAGTCCATTCCCAATATGATGTCGAATTCGGGCATCGGCAGTAGTATTAAATCTGCATATACTAGGTGGCCATGCAGTTCTAGATCGATATCTCTGACCACATTGGTAGCTGACAGCTCTTCCCCTGATGGGACTGTCACTGAAAAGTTCATGTCTAGGCCAATGGACTTGAGGTCCAAATGATTAGCAAACGTCTCCGATATGAAGGAGTGAGTGGCTCCTGAGTCTATCAGTGCAGTTGTGGATAATCTCTTAATAAAAATGTTTCCTGAGATGCGTTAGCACAACACAACTTATATTCCCAAAATTACTAGCATAAACCTCAAGCATAATAGAACTCAATATTCCAAGTCACTCAAAATTATTACTAGCACCCTAATGGTCCCACATAAAATTCCACATGCAAGGCAAAATAATATTGAGCTTAGTTAGAAAAGTTTACCTGTCAGTAGGGTAGTGTTTGGGTTCGCCTCCTGTGCATGCATGGCGAACACTCTGCCTTGAGTTGGCTGTTTCCACTGTGGGCACTCTTTCAGCATGTGATCAGTAGCTCCACATTTGAAATACTTGCCTGACCCATATAAGCACTGCCCTGGGTGCTGGCGATTGCACTTTGGGCACACTGGAAAAACGACTGGCCTCTGTGGCGCTCTTTGCTGTTGAATTGGACCCTTGCCCTTTGGCGGTCCTGGATATGGCTTTTTCCAGGCGGCCCCTGAAACGGACTCTTAAAATGGGGTCTCTGCTGTTGTTGCTGCTGGTGTTGCGGTGGTGCCTGATAGGGCCTCTTGCCCTGCCTGTCCATCTCGATATCTCTCAGATCTTGCTCTGCAGCCAATGCTCTAGATACTGCGACTGCGTAGCTAGTAGGGCCAGCTACTCGGACGTCACGGCGCAAGATCGCCCGCAAACCATTCAGGAAATGCCTCAACTTTGCCTGGATATCATTCGCAATGAGGGGTACGAAGTGACACCCTCTCTCAAACTTTCTAACAAATTCTGCAACACTATTGTCACCCTGACGCAGTGTCATAAACTCGCTGGTTAGGCGAGAGCGTACTTCCTCAGTGAAGTACTTGGAGTAAAAGACCTCCTTGAAACCATTCCAAGGCAGCACCTACAAGTTGACTGCCACTGATGCGCTCTCCCACCACAGTCTGGCGTCCCCTGTCAGAACGAACGTGGCACATCTAACCCTGTCCACATCAGTCAGTTCCATAAAGTCGAATATTACCTCTACGGACTTAATCCATCCCACGGCTACCATCGGGTCAGTGGTACCCGAAAACTCCTTAGGACTCATCCTCCTAAACCTTTCGTACACTGCTTCCGGTTGGGGTCTCGCCCCTGCACCAGCTGCTGTAGCTTGGTTCCCCGCAAACTACGCGAAGAACTGCGTCATGCCTGCAAGCATCTGTGCCTGCATGTTTGGCGGTGGAGGTGGAGGTGGAGGTGGAGGAGCGTCCCTTCTCTCCCCTCGAGGCTCTCTGTCCTCATATCTAGTATCACGGTCGATCACACGTATAGGAGGCATATTGTTCCAATAAATTACCCAACACGTAAACCCAATATGCATGAACATATATCAATATTTTATGATGCACATAAATCAAACTTAAAACATGCACATACTGAAATCATAACTTGATGCTTACTACATAACATAATGCAAAACTTTAAACTTACAGACTTGACGGTGTGACTTCGTGAGCTTCTTGCGACTGGCAGTAGGCGTGACCCTTTACAAGAACATCGCTCTGATACCAACTGTAACGAACCGTACTTTTTTACTACTTAAATTTTGGGGAAAAATTAAGAATTTTCTTGAATACGAAAATAAAATCAATACGGTCGTCACTACATCCTCCATTCACCAATAAAACTTTGCTAAAAGAAAGGTTTGTTCAAATTGTCTAGCAACCAAAACATAAAATCAGAGTATTAATATTTTCATGCTTAAAATCTTAAAATAACGTGAGCGGTCCTCGGGTCTAGCCTTCTGCTCAGTCCAAGCCGGCTCCTTGGTCCCCACCCCTTGTCTCGTCATCAACATACTCACCTGCATCGATCAAGTCTAGTGAGTCTAAAGACTCAACACGTATAAGCTGGAATAACGAGTACTACGTAATAAAATCGCATGCACTTTAAAATAGGACATACATAACTTGAAACTTGAACTAGCATAATAAACTTGGACATACGTACGTACATAACTAGACGTTCCATCAACATAAACTTTCATAAACATACTGCATACTTGAACATACATAACTTCATCATTTTGCGTAGAGACATGTTTCAAAGCAAGTGACCCGTAACATAATAAATGCCTGATCAGACAAACCACAGTACTGGGCTGATAGGGACGTATCCACTGCCACATACATGAGATCCCCGTTCATAATTTAACGGGCTGGTTGGTCCACGTTCATAATTTAACGATTTCCAATCTCGATCTAACCCGTTCATAATTTAACGGGCGGATTGGTCCCCGTTCATAATTTAACGCTTTCCAATCCTAAACATAATTTGGTCACAAGACATTTAGCATACCTCAAAAACTTAAAATATTTTCTTGCACGTCATACATACTTACTTGGCGTTGAGGGATTCGTTGGACTTCGATCGGGGCCGTTGATGCACATACTAACATGAATTCGAATGCTTAACTGATATACTTAGACATAATAATCAAGCTTACTCACGAGCTCATTTAATCCCTTAGGACATTCTACAATTCCCATGACTCGACCTTGTACCCCATTGTACTAAACCAAGACATCGAACTTCCAAGCATAGTATAAGATTTCTCCCAAAATTGTGAAGGACACGGACCCCGTGCCTACATCCGTGTAGGGGTCCGCGTAGACTCTGGAAATACACACCGATAATAAGCAAAGGCATGGACCCCGTGTAACGGTCCGTGTAGGGGTCCGTCTAGTCTATGGAAAAAGACACTTCGGGTGGACAAAGGGCACGGACCCCGTGGCAGGGTCCGTGTGGGGGTCCGGCTCGACACTGGAAGTCGAAACCTGCGTGAAAGCTTGACATAATAGTTCATTCTTCTCAATCAACCCGAATGGCTATGAAACGATACTTCGAGACACCTCCTAAGACACCATAACATCGGCCTAAACTCGTACGAACAGCCAAACAACGACGTTCCCCTACGACACATACAATTTGAGAGAACGCGGCAATTGACACCAATTGGTTCCTATGACTTCTTGTGTATTCTATTGCCTATCAACACCGAACGACATGATAAATAACGACCCAACATCATACCGATCATACCTAGATGCAGCAACAATCACCCGTCGATTCCCAACGAAGCCTGCAACAAATAACTTCAAGAACACAATTTTCGTAAAAATTCACAGTTTGAGCAGTCCCACGAAAAATGCCATAACTCACTCAATTTGCATCCAAAAACCTCGAATATTATATCAAATCGAAGGCATCAAAAAGTTCTACAATTTTGTAGTTGAAAGTTTTCTCAAAATCTCGACTGAAAAATCTCAGTTTCAACCAGAACAGTAAAAACGTAAATTTCAGATCTAAAGAGGGTTTCAAAAGCGATTTAAACATGATTGCTCAAACTTCTACACAACATACACATGGTTTTACGCATAAATAACAACGCACACATAATATGACATGATCGATGCATCAAGAACAGAATATACGTGCCTTTTTGATATCAAACTTTACCGAAACAGCGTTACCGAAGCGGAGATAGAAGCGAGGTTGATCCGGGACGACGGTGGCTCGATTATCTTGCAATAAAATTGCCGAAAACTTGCTGGGGAACAAAGGAAAAAGGGGCGGCTGTTTTGATTGGGGAACCCTAGGTTTTTCTCTCTTTTAAAATCTGAAAATAAGGTGTGTAGGGTGTGTTGTGTGTTTTAGTGTGTGTAAAAACATGTAAGTGTGTGTGAGTGTGTGTAACGTATGTGTGGGTTTTTAATTAGGATAAATTAGTGCTAAATTAACTAATTAAAACACTAATTAAAAGATAATACACACTACTTTAATCAAACTCATCATTTAAAATAATTACACACTAATTTTAAAAGTTCTAAACTCTTAAATTACTAAATACATAAATAAGGTTTTAAAATGCTAAAACTAAATAAATTATTTAAAATGCCTCATCCATAACTTAAAATAAAATACCACTTTTTGAAATTGCCGCAAATCGTCGTCGGGTCTTTTCCTCGATCTCGCCTCGAATAATCGCCTGAAATATGAAACTCGAAAAATATTTTAACGTGCATCACTTAAACATAAATAATTTAAAATAATGCATTCAAATAAACCATGCATGGCTTAAAACTCATTTTAAAATTAATTAAATGATTTACTAATTAAATAAATGCATGGGTTATATGTGTACTGAATTTGGGCACTACATGTACAGTCGTGAATTACATGACATATATTTAGTTGATGAATACATTATGTTATTCACTAAATATAGATGGAATTCAGGAGTCGAAGAAGATATAGCTATGCATCTTTTCTTTGCTAAAATGCCAAGTCCCTGGAGAGATATGTTCATAAGGGAATATGTACCATGGCAACCCAGATACATTGACACGAAGATCCTCTTTTCTCAAAGAAAAATTGGCAGAATGGTGTCATGTGGCAACATTACAAAAGAATTACAAACTCTTAAGGGGAATCAATAAAAGAACTCCCTTGTGTTGTAAGGAAAATGATCTTCAACAATTATTGGAAATAAACCACATAAGCATAAGAGAAAAATTATTAGGACTCATCCTTATACTCGAAGTGGAAGAAGTTCATGGAAACCAAGAACAGTATGGTCTAGAAAGAAAAGCCAGATCTTACAAATCTGGATAAAGAAGTGGACCATCAAGAAGTAGGATATCATCCCAAGCATCGAGTACATCTCAAAGCACATGAAGAACACCTAAGAAGAAAACTTTCAGAAGAACTCATACTCGAGCAAATTAAAGTTTCAAAGATTGTAATTGCTGGACATATGGAGCAAGAGGTCTTATTTCGACCAACTGTCCAGAAAAGGAAAAAAGAGGTATTAAACGCTTCGATACAACCCCAGATATTGAAGAAGCAATTTATTACCAAGATCTAATTCAGGTATACCGATTTGAGGATATTGCCTCAGATGAAAGTATATATGAAGAAGAAGAAGTCTTAAGTCAGGAAGAATTTGATGGAACTTAATCGGAATCTGACTGAAGGTGAGGTGTTTCGACACAAAACACATGAAGATTTGTCTGGATTCTTTAGCCAGACAACAATATCTCATAATATGGTTCAAAGAATCATGATATAAAATCCTAGTCTACAGAGATATCAAGGATTCTCTGCAGGACAGGTAAAAAAATTCTTAGGAAGTCTTTGCCTAAAGAATAGAAAGAATCATCTAATCTATAAAGTTTCCAGAAGAGAAATTGCAATTTCTATGGAACTTACAGGAAATAGAATGGAGATGCAATTAATTCCTTGGGAAGAAATTAAGGAGGAATTACAAAAACTCAAGATAGAAGTAGCAAGAACTATGTCTTGGATTCATATCGGAGCAATCCAAATTATGATAAAAGATACTTTCAAAGAAGGAATTGATTCGCCCATTTATATTGCTATATGCGATAAAAGAATGGGGAACCTTCAAGATTCAGTACTGGGAACTATCTCAGGAAATCTCTGCGCAGGAAATATTATAGGAGTAATTTATCCAAGAATTGCCTACAACTTAGCAGATCAAGATTTTAGTCTAGCCTTGACATTACATCAAAATTTCAAGGAAAAAGACTGATGAAAGAAGGTAATAGACCATATTCTATTACCTATCAAATTTCATATTCTCTATCTAATACACATCATTCAGAAATGTTTATTAGAAATGAGTTCATTGAAATACCCGAGATATTTGGAAAAGTTGTCCAGGCGATTTATCCAGAAAGATTTGAGTTTCCTTTAATACAGGAAACAGATATCCAAATATAAGACAAACCGATTCTACAAAAGAATCAAAATCTTAGATTGGAATCAAGGAGACTAACTTTTCAAGGAGATAGAATTACGAGTTACAGGTAGGGAAAAAAGCCTGTCAAAGAAACCCAACAGGAGCCAAAAAGCTTTTCCACCATAGGAAAGCTTAGATGCCCAGAAGGGTGGAAGGAAGTAAAAATAGTATTCGATATTACGAAACAAAGAAATCAATTTACTTGTAATACCATATACTATTTGGAACAATCTATGATAGGAACTTATCAAGGAATGATCAATATCGGAGAATTGGAAGTTCATATCAAAAGAATTCCAGAAAAAGAATCAGATCGGCTGGTTCTTGGACTAGAGTTTCTAGAGGAACATATTGGAAACATCTAGAGTATGGAATGGAATTTATGGTAGATGATAAGATGTGGAAATTTCAATGACCACAAGTTCATTCTCGATATACATTCCGTAGGAATGTTGTACGAACAATATAAGGCAGAATATTTTGCTGCTTATATTGATTCAAGTGCTGGAATCTGTACAGCAAAAAAAAGGAGTTTTTCCAAATAATTTGGAAGAAGAATTTCCAAAGATTGCTAGAAGAGATTTTTCTAGAAGAATCTTAATCCTATGTAAACGGATTAAGATGACAGAAATCGTAATTGCCGGTGCTAGACAAGCACCTTGGTACAAGGTAAAACACTACCAATTTATTTTCATGATACAGGTGCTGACATTTTGCTAGGAAATAATTTCCTACAAATGTTCAAGTCCTATACTCAAGAAAATGAAACTAGACGATTAATGTTCACAATATCCTGTGATCATAAAATCATAGTCCATAGATTAAGACATGCATTTTATAGAAAATTGCCAATCCAATTTCGCAGCAAGCGTGGTGATGAAGGAAAACTTCTGAACCAAAAATGAAGGATTCTAGAAGGTTTGGAGAAACAATGCTCCAATTAAGAACAGATAAAGAACTTCAACCAGAAGATATAGAATGCCTTAAGATAACTCTACAAAAGAATGAAGTAGAGTTTGAATCTAATGTATCATTGGAAGATGTCAAGAAGAGGATCAAAGAAAATTACAGTGAAGATCCCTAGGCATGGTGGGATAAAAATCAACTCAAAGCTTGCCTTAAAATTAAAGATGGAAAGGAGTATGAATTTGTCCGTTGTAAGCTTATCCCAATGAATATCATTGATCAAAGGGATATGCAGATTATAATCAAGAAACATTTGGACCTTGGTTTAATCAAAGCAGGAATTTCACCATACAGTAGCCCAGGATTCCTGGTAAGAAATCATGGTGAAATAAAAAATAACAACCCGAGACTAGTTATTAATTATCAAGAGATTAATAAGATTCTGGAGTTTGATTGGTATTTTATGCCTAGCAGAGAACATCTAATCAGTTTCATACGCAATGCAAAGATATTCTCAAAGTTCGATTGTAAGTCTGGTTTTTATCAGATTCGAATGGAGGAAGAAAGCAAGAAATTCACAGCTTTCTCCACACCACAAGGACACTATATCTGGGAGATATTACCAATAGGATTGGCTAATTCACCACAGATATTTCAAAGAAAAATGGATAATCTATTTAAAGATTATTTCAAATTAATGTTTGTCTATATTGATGATGTTTTAATTGCATCTAAAAATATGGAAGAACATATTAAGAATTTAGAGATTTTCTCTGATGTTTGTTAAAAAAGAATGACTGGTTCTATCAGAAAAGAAAGCAGTCATTGCCACAAGAAAGATAGAATTCCTCGGAATAGAAATCTATGAGTCTGGAATAATTTTGAAAGATCATATAGTAGAAAAGGTGAAAATTTTCCAAACGAGTTAAAAGAAAAGAAACGACTTCAGAGTTTTCTAGGAGTTGTTAATTTCGCTGATGTTTATAAAAAAACTTAGCAAAACACATGAAGGTGTTTAGTCCATTATTAAAGAAAGATGCAATATTTATATGGACAAAAGAACACACAGAAGGACTTGTCCAGTTAAAGGAGATTTGTAAAAATCTTCCGAAAATGTCTATTCCTCAAGATGAAGATGATCTGGTATTATATACAGATGCAAGTGATCATTGGTGGGCTGCAGTTATTACTAAGCTCAAACCCAACGGAGAACAACCATGCAGATATTGTAGTGGTTTATTCTCAGATGCAGAAGACATAAGATGACTTCTCAACGAGAAGGAATATTATGCAGTAAAAAGGGCTTTTGAAAAATGGCCATTATTTTTACTTGCAAAGAAATTTACTTTGAAGCTTGATAATATACAGGCGAAAGCTTTTCTGAAAAATAAGATTGAATCCAAACCAGAAAAGGCTAGACTTTTTAAAGTTGGCAAGCTTTATGTCAAAATTATATTTTTTAGATTATTATTATTATTAAATCTCATGAAAACATTCTTGCAGATTTTATAACATGAGATGGACATGATTGATATCGATGCTATTATCAAGATGCAGAAGCATTTGAGGGAACACCTTGAAATGCTTCAAACCGAGTTTAACAGGTTAGCACTGAACGCAGAAATTGCGGGAAGGACTTCAACAAGCGGATAAGAGAATTGTCTCTGATCGAATCACATGATGTTTACAGGCATACACTCAGCTATGGTCTGTAACGCAAAGGACTATCCTCCAAGGCATCGAGAAGCCATTGGTTTCCTGAATGGAGAGTTTTCGAGTACAAGACTCTATACCTGGAGCAGGGGATTCAAGTACCCCTAGCACAAGAGTTAAGCCGGGATCATCTTCTGATGAGTCGGCCAAAACAAAAATTGAAACTCTAGATTCTGATCTCGAGTCTTCAATTCAATCCTTTACCTCGGGACTGAAGAGAGAGAGAGATCAACCTTAGACCCAATACTGACAAGGACAAATCTAAGGTTGGTACTAATGAAGCTGCAATTTCCCCATTTCAACTTTACCAACAGATTTGGGAGAAATTAAACAAAAGAACTGGCATCAACCCATCTAGCGTCCGAGTTGATGTGGCTAGAAAATATCCTAGGGTATGGATGAAATCTAATTCATATCCTAAGGAAGTGAAAGCATGGTATGAATTTAAGGCTCTTGCCTCAGTTTATACTACTTCACCCAGCTTCCTGGAAATTTCAGTGCTACCAAAGTGGATACAGGAAGCGGTGCATGAAACCTTGACAAAAAATGATTATTTGTCCAGAGGAGATATTCTGGAGTTGTATTTTTTCAGTGCAGCACCAGAACCAGCAGGGAAAGGTTCACACGAAGCTTTTCATTTCATCAAGCTAAGGAGGCCAGATATGAATGCCCAAAAATTCATCAAGGATCCTCCTCCAAATGGAACACCCCTGGTTTCATCATTTAATGAGTATGACATCTCTACCAGAAGAGCATGGGGAGTTTGGGTCTGTCTAACAGATATGGACAAAGTCAAGTATCCATTTAAATTTTATCAAAATTCTGTAAATGAATCCTTCCTGTTAAATACAATTACAGGAAAAACAACAAGTTTTGTAGAAGAAATATTTAAAAAGAAAAAAAAATCTTCTGTGGAACAGCAAGTTGCCGACAAGTAAAGAGACTCGCCGAAAATTCTGCAATATGGCACGTGTGGGAAGATGGTCGGTAAACATCTGCCCAGAATGTCAAAACCAGAAAGAAACAGAGTTTGGTAAAGGATTCAAGCCGAGATATGATCGAAAATACTTTACTGACACCAGTACAAGTGGAGAATGACCACAAGCACGTTTTCCTCGGGGACACAGAAAGCCTCCCGACAAAGCTAAAGTGGACATGTGACCATCCCACTAACCAAAGAAAGGACCACCATGTGAGTGGAATGCAAGGACCACTAATAATCGGTGGTAAAGGACAAAAGAACATTGGGATCCTATCTTTAAAGATAAAAAAATCCGATAAACAGACAAGAAACTTTAACCCAAAAACATCTATAAAAAGAAGATGAAACGGGTAAAAGAAACATAAAAGAAAAATTCGAAACCTAAAGAAAATGTATTTCACATATCTGAAGGTTTCTAAAAGACGAATCAAGAGAATGAGAAATCAGCTGGAAAATACTAAAGATCTCTACAA
Source organism: Primulina eburnea (assembly GCF_022965805.1). Taxonomy (NCBI): domain Eukaryota; kingdom Viridiplantae; phylum Streptophyta; class Magnoliopsida; order Lamiales; family Gesneriaceae; genus Primulina; species Primulina eburnea. The sequence continues at coordinate 20,323,187 of NC_133109.1, read as the reverse complement.
ACTGTTAAAAGAAGAATAAAACGAGATCTCAGCTGATATAATACAGACGCATATCCACTAGTTATGCCAAGAGATAAAATCAGAAGAGCAAGTCATTGCTAGATTAATGATCTAGAAAGAGACAAATCAAGAATAATGGAGGGACCATTCAACAACTACAGAAAGTGGTCCATATGCAATCTGTAAAGGTTCATCAAGATTTGAAATCCGAATTTCAAATCCAAGAGAGCCTTCTATTAATACGGCAGGAAAAAGGAAGTTGGGATCATCGAACATTTAAAATTTTATCTTTTATTGTACACCCTAAGGTAGGAAACAAATTAGGGTTGTGCCAAGTGTTGCTGAAGGAATCTGTGTTGGTAACCATCTGTTGCAACTGTGTGGCTAGACTGTGAGGAGCAGTCTGTGAAATACGGTGGATACAACCCGGTGGCACTCCGGTCAAAGAGGTAAAAGATTTAATTTATTATACGGAAGCATGATAGGCCTTTTATTAAAAAATTCGATCATTTGAACATGGTATATAGGCTGGAAACATTGCATAGCTATATGTCTTGAGGCTATATGTAGTGTCCAAATTCCGTACACGTAAAACCGATGTACTTATTTAATTGTAAAATCATTATTTAATTTTAAAATGATTTTTAGTGATGCATGATTTATGAATTTGCCTTATTTTAAATTATTTATGCTTATGTGATGCACGTTAAAATATTTCACGAGTTTCATGTTTCAGGCGATTATTCGATGCGGGATTGAGGAAAAGAAACCGATGACGATTTTGTCAATTGTTAAATGTGGTATTTTATTTTTAAGTTAAAGTTGGGGCATATTAATTAATTTAATAAGTTTCAGCATTTTAAAGCTTAAATTATTTATTTAGGAATTTTAGAATTTTAAAACTTTAAAGTTTAGCAAATGTGCATTTTATTTTAAATTAGAGGATTTTAGTAAAGTGAGTATTAGTTTACCACTTTGACTAGCTTGTTAATTGGTTGGACATTTTAAATAGCTTGATTAATTATTTAATCAAGCAATTTTCCCCTAATTACTCACTCACACACGTTACACACACTCCCACACAAAACCGATTAACACACACACACATATTCCAATTTAGTTTTTTTTTTCATTTTTGAGAGCAAAAACTTAAGGTTCTTGAGAGATAGAGCAGCCGCCCCTTTCCCTTCTTTCCTTTTTTCCAGAAAGTTTTTGGTGATTTTTATTGAAAGAAAATCGCCCCACGATCGTCCCGGATCAAGCCTCGCACCATCTCCGCTTTGGTATCACCATATCGTGAGTTTTTTCACATCAAAGGCACGTATATTCTGTTTTTCCTGCGTCGATCTAGTCGTATTATGCGTTGTGATGTTTTTTATGCGTAAAATCCTTGTATGATATGCAAGTTTGAGCGGAAAATTGGTTGGATCAGTTTTGAAATAATTTTTAGATCTGAAATTTCGTTTTTCACTTTATTTTGAATTACTGCGATTTTTCGGTCGATATGTTGGGAAAACCTTCGACATTTGAATCGTAGAACTTTTTGATACCTTCGATTTGACATAAAATTCGAATTATTTGGATAAAAATTGAGTGAGTTAGGATCATTTTTGTGGGACTGCTCAAAGTGCGTTTTTCTAAAAAGTGTTATTGACGTATTCTTGAAGTTTTATTGTTGCAGTCTTCGTTGGGGATCGATGAGTGATTTCTGCTGCGTTTAAGTATTATTAGTATGACATTGGGATAAAGTTTGGTGCTTAGTCTTGTTTCGGTAGGCACTTGGTTGCATTAGAAGTATTAGGAAACATTTTGGTGTCGAATTGTCGTGTTCACAGTTTGAGTGCATTGTTTGGCTTGCATCGTGTATTGGGGAAATTTGTGGGAGTTTGAATCACTACCATAGTGTCCTAGGATGGTTTTCGAGGTGTTGGTTCAATTCGATAAGGTATGGGTTAGAGTTTGCATCAAATTAGTGTATTTGGGGTCGAGTTTGCGCAGGGTTAGCGCCGCAGCTCTCAATGGGCAGCGCCGCAGCACTGCCATGCCCATCGCCTAGGCGCTTGAACGTGACTTTTTAAAATCATTATTTGGGTTCATGTCTCCTATGTTTTGGGAACTGTTCACACATCATATTAGGAATTGTTCCGGGGGTCGATGTCATAGTTTAGTACATTGATTAAACGAGGTCAAGTCCCGAGTGACTGTCATAAGAAATTGTCATTCGGGTGGTGAGCACAACGAATACGTCTAGGCTATGAAATATGAAGTGCATGAATCATGTTAGTATGTGCAGCAGTTGTCTCAAGCGAGATCCAACGAATCCCTCAACACCAAGTAAATATGTTTGACGTTCAAGAGAAAACACTTTTAAGTTTTTGAGGTATGTTAAATGTCTTGTGACCAAATTATGTATGGGATTGGAAAGCGGTAAAGCATGACCAGGGACCAATCTACCCCGTTAAAGCATGAACGGGTTTAGATCAGGATTGGAAAGCGGTAAATCATGACCAGGAACCAATCCACCCGTTAAAGCATGAACGAGGATATCATGTATGTGGCAGTGAATCTTCCCTGTCAACCAAGTACTGTGGTTTAGTCTGATCAGACGTATTTATGTATGGGTCACTTGCTTTGAAACATATATCTACGCAAAATGATGAAGTTTATGTATATACATGTAATATCCAAGCCTGGTGAACGGTACAGTTTAAGATTTCTTATGTTTATTGTTTATAGTATTGTTGGTTATAGATAAGGTGTAGTTTATTGTAGCGTCGTTGCGATTTAATTGATGGTAATTTTTATGTTGAGCCTATTGGTATGAGGCCAATTGGATTGGTTAGATAAGACATAGAGGTGCAACTTTCATGTTGAGAGTGTTGCAAAAATATGAGGAGAAGCGACGTTGCGATTCGATTTTAGTTGCAAAATATTTGTTGGCTTCAGGGGACAGTGCACCCTCACTGGAAGAGACACCGCACCCGCGGTGGTTGGGCAGAGGCGACACCGCACCCGCGGTAGGAAATGCAGCGCACCTGCGGTCTTTGTTCTCGGATTTTGGATGTGATTCAGTACGCGTAGTGCACCCACGGTGCAAAGGTTAGCGCACCTGCGGTGCATGAACAGTGAAGTCGTGTTTTAAAGTTTTAAGTGATATAATACAAGGGTTTGGCTCATTTCTCTCATTCTTTCCTCATTTCTCGATTCTTCAGCTCAAGGGAGACTAGGGTTCTTATTTTCTTTCCTTTGATTCATTGATTCAAGCGTCTTGTGGGATTATTGAAGAGAGAACAAGATCGTTTTGGGTTTAAGGAGCTAAGGTAAGCTTGTGGTGTTAGTTATTTTTTGATTTTGGTGTTGGAGAAATTATGGAATGTTTGATTGTGTTGGCTTTATGGGTTTTATGGTATGGTTATTGGATTATTGAGTTATTGATGGTGCAATACATGGTTTATTGTTGTAGGTTTTGTACCAAGAGATTAGAACCAAGCTTTCTATTGGTTGTAAGTGGAATTCATTCCTTGTGCTCACATGAAAAGTATATGTATTATATTTAAATGGTTTTACTATGTTATTCCCTTCCATTTGATTCATGTTATGTATGGATATACTTTGTTGTATATTAGAGGCTTATATAAGTCTCAATTGTATAAAAGGGAATGCAAGAGAAAAGAGTATTCAAAGTGTTTGTTTAAATGTCCAAGAGAGAGTTCAAATGATTTATTGGATTGATAAATAGATAGTCAGAGATTGCATGCAATTAGTTGATCAACGACCATAGGCTTATATCCCAACAGAGTAATTGATTTATATCGATGGGATATAAGTACTGATGCAGCTAAAATAAATGAGTCGCGTAGAATGCACAAGCGAGATCTGACTGGTTAGTAAACTTGTCCACTTGGCCCGTAAAATAGCTCGCCTGGCTGGTAAACGGATCCACGTAGACAATACACTGTTAATTGCTGGGTGTCACCTGCGTCACGAACACTCGTCAGGAAGCGCCAGGAGGATTCCCGGCATAGGCACTCCGACGCTCAAGTCAGTAAATAATTCAGAGAAAACTCAGAGAACTCAAGAGCTTCAGAGGAAAAATAAGAGCATACCTTGAATAACGAGAGACATCCTCTATTTATAGGAATTTCGAGAGTCCCTAGTGGGCTTGGGCCTTAACAAGCAATTTGGGCTCTAACATTGAATAATTGGACTATCACCAAAAATTAAATATGATATTACCCATCATAAGCCCCCCACTCTCGGACACTTTTGACTAGTTGAAGCGATCGAGAGTAAATTGTGTGCACGAAAATTGGTTTTGAATTTTGCTCTTCGCTCTGTTTTTCTATTTTTTGTATTTCAATAGCATTTTAATTCCCTTGTATATTCTTTACTAGCATTATTCGCAAGAAATATGCACGCTTATCTTCTTCTGTCGTCGCAAGAAATCTCCTTGCAACTAAAAATCTCTCGATTTGAGAAAATCAAGCAGATTTCACGAGATTTCCTCCCCACAATCGTTATCATGTGGCTATATATATATGTATACTGTTAGCTTACAGAAAAAAAAGAAAGAGGAAAGTTGAAAAGGGGTAGCAAACGTACAATTGACTTGACATGAGTAAGCATTTGCACTACTTTTCACTCTATCACTATTGATATCTCTAGTACTTGCTTCCTTTTTTTTTTGTTTTAATTATTATTGTTGTACGAGACTAATAAATGTTACTGTTCTTCATTAATGCTTATGTTTGAATATGATTTGAGTGATTACTCACACCACAATAAGGCACATGCGTTCGCATGCGTCCCAACCCAAGAGCGTGCTGCCCACTGGAGTTCCAGGAGAACCAATGGTGTTTCGCCGTGATGGAAAGAAAACATTTCCCGTTCCAGATGTGTATACCATCAGTGATTTCCGATCGCATCCAAGCTAACAACACCGATCTAGGAACGGGAAGGGAGCGCGGAGTGGTTGTACTTACTGGCATGAACTCGATTCTGTTTCGCACTTCTACAATGTGAGGTGAAGAACTGTTATCCAGTGCCGAGTCGGGGGAGATCGAATATCACGCGGCGGTGGATAAGGCGTCACAACCACCACGTTAGTCTGGAGTTAATGGGCGAAGCGGATATGAACTCGATTCTGAGACGCTGTGCGATATGCTGGCAATTGATCCGGAAAAAAATCCCATGACGGTGGACATAAGTGAGGCGCAGCAGAACCAAGCTTAATGCTGGCTATACCCACACGGCAATGGAGGAGATCCAACAAAAAGAGGAAAACGCTGGTCCGCCCGAGAGGCTAGCCGCGAAGAACCGACCATCGCTGGCGCCGCGAACATGGGGTGACAAAGGGAGCCCGAAAACCTCCACCAAAATCATGGGCGTCCACTTCAATTTTTACCGGGGTCTAGAAATATCCAAGGATGAATTCTGAAATCTGATATGTTGCTGTACGACGGTTGCTGTGATGTTTGATTGATAAATAATCACACATGTGCTCACCGCGGGAAACAAATTTCCAAATTACGAATATAAATGCATATATATAAATTTACAATCATATTTTGGATTTGAGTGCTGGGAATCGGTGTAACGGAGTTTTGATAAACTATTTTACGAAAATATTTCAGCAGGTTCTGTCCCTCGTGGAAAAGAATACTCTCTGTTGATGGCTAACCGTATGCGTAGCCAAATGTCCATAAGCGGCTCTAGCGAGAACGACGATTCTGAGTATTACCTGTCAGAGTCGGATAATTCCCTACCCCCTGGTGGGTCGTGCGGCGGGATTGACCCTGAGACCCGACCCTTGGCCTCACTTGGGCTTTCCAAAATATATAAACCTTTAAAGAGTCCTTTGTTGGAGGATGATCCCGAACCGAGTGAACTTTTGGGTGGTGATTTTGGCGATGCTCTGACTAGTCAAGATGTTGAGAGTTTGCGTGAAGTGCTTAGGATATCCTCGGAGTGTGACCTTAAGGCTCCGGGGCCTCAACATAATTGTCACAGCCCACCACCGGGTTATTTCACCCTTTTTCTTGAATACTTTTCCAACAGTTTGTTGTTTCCTCCACAAACACTATTAGTGAAATTGGTCGATAGTCTCGGTATTAGCTTTAGTCAACTATCCCCGAATGCCCTCACAATCTTTACGGCCTTTTGCCACAAGGTAAAGGAGATTCAAATGCCTCCAAGTGTTGAATTGTTCAACTCACTCTTCTTGGGACGCAGGAGTAAACTGGATTCATTTGTTTACTTTCAACCTCGACCTAAATGTAAATTTCTGTCCCGAATTCCTTCTCCAAGGAGTTTTTGGAAATCCCACTTTTTTTATGTTGAGGACTGCGGGTGGGGAATACCTGTGGTTTGAAGCTCGGGACTGCGGAAGATTGCCATGACAGAAACTCATCATGCGCTCCAACTCCAATGTCGAGACTTAGGTCTTTTTGAAGAGTTTTTTAATATTGGGAGTTTAAATATGGCTGGTACACACACACACACACACACACACACACATATATATATATATATATATATATTTACATACATACAGATTTAATTATCTAATTATTCCTTGTTTGTTGCTTCTTCTTAGCCCCTTTTTGTTTTTTTTTTTTTGCATTATAATTTGTTGTTTTAGATCGTGTTACTTGACATTTTTGACCAACTGTCTAATTTCAGGTAATAAGTTCGACTTGGCATCGATCCGGGCTCGCAAGGCCACTGTAGGGAGGCGTTCCCCGACTGTTGGGAATAGCCGAGCACCTGAAAATCATGCGGCTCTAGAATCTCGTGATACCATCCGACGAGGGTTCCTTCGAAGCCGCTCCGAGCATTCTCGAGGGCCGGAGTCTAATACGCCAAAGAAAATTAACTTTGCGCCATCAAACAGAGCTTTGGAGGCTCCGCCTTCGAATGGAAGTAGAGAGGATAAAAAACGAGGTCAAGAGGTGGCGCAAAAGAAGAATGCTGACGAGATACCAAAAAATATCAAGAGGGTCCGTGGGGACGATCAGGGGACGCCTTCCCAGATTTCGCGTGCTAAGCACATCTTTGTAGATGGGGTCAATCACAAGGAGAAAGCTGACTCTTTCTGGGATTTAGGAGACCCAGAGATTGGGTGGAAGAAGGGACGGAGCATTGTGGGGGACCATGACATGGTCCGTTTGGTGTCGTTGCCTACAGATTCATTTGCGCACTCTCTTGCGTGGAACTCGTGTCAGGTAGTGTGTTGATTATGTTAGCATCTTGCTGATTTTTTCGGCGTGCTAATTGTTTAATCTACTTGTTGCAGGGTTTGTCATTAGCATGTGCTGTGCGAGTTCTGGAGGAAAAATTGCGGAACGAACAAGAGAAGTGGCGAGAAGAGGTTTCTCGGGTGAAGGAGGAGAATTGCCGTCTTTTCGAGGAGAAGAATGAAATCAGTGCGGAACTTCTTCAAGTGCAGAGAAAACTTGCTGACAAAGTAAGAGATCTTGCAATCCTTGAAGAGAAACATTCTACAGAGTTGAAGACTAGTGGCCAGTTTCTTAAGTCTGAGGCAGGCAAGACTTTTCTGAAAAATGTTGAGGAAAAAAGTGTTCGGACTTTCAAAGCGTCTGATGCCTTTCGCGATGACGTTCTTGATCAGGCCATGGCAATTCATGATGATGTGGTGTTGGACTGCCGAGATCATTTGAGGAAGACTGGACGTGTGCCAGAAGAGGTAGTGATGATGATTGAGCCTAGCGTCTTGGAGATAGGTAGAATCTCCATTGATGATATCCCGTTGGGCGATGCCGAGATGATCGAGGCATTGGATCTTCAGGCTGCTGAAGAAGAAACATAGTATTATGCCGCACTTATCGTCATTCTTTATATTTGAGTTTCATTCGTTACTATTGTAGTTACTCTATTTGTTTTTGTTTTTGGTACTTCCATATGTACTGGATAGTTGTTTGGGAATTAACGCTCTTCATTCTATATATTTGCTGGATTTGCTTACGCGGGAGCTTTGTATGTTATGTTAACGCAATGCTTATTTTATATTTGGGAGGGGATCAATCTCCCAATATGTTGTCTCAAGGGGAAGTCCTAAACCCCCATTAAGGGTGGTGAGGTATCCCGGGACTTATGTCGTCGTTGACCTCTTATAGTGTCGTCATGCCGGCTATCCCGCGAGGTTGGCCAGACCTCCTCTTTTTTTTTTGAGAAACCTTTGACGACTACATGGGTATATATGTGACGATCTAAGCATTAGCGCTTGGAGTGTTACAAACAACTAGTAATTGCTACTGAAGGAGAGAAAATTGACAGCTTTATTGAAACTCGCAATGGTGGAATTACATGGAGAAAAATGCAAAAACTTAAACAACAAGATATAAACTTTTATTCTTTTATTCAGCTGCGTCCCTCTATGGGTAAAACTTCCTCAAATTTGCTACATTCCATGGTCGAGGTAGTACTCTCCCTATCTTGGTGTTGGAGGCGATAAGTTCCTATCTTGATGATCTCCACTACTTTGTAAGGTCCTTCCCATTTAGGGTCAAGTTTGCCGACGGGACGCAAGACATCCACTTTCCTCATGACAAGATCGCCTACCTCTTCTCGGGATTTGCTTCTATCCCTCGTTGTGAAACCATGAATCCAAGGAACTTGCCACCCCGTACACCGAAAGAACATTTTTCCAGATTCAGCTTCATGTGATACTTCCGTAGCACTTCAAAACATTCTTCCAGGTCATCCACATGCTTGACTGCCTGAACACTTTTTACAAGCATGTCGTCTATATATACCTCCATGTTTCTCCCAATCATGTTTGCAAACATCTTGTTCACTAACCGTTGATATGTTGCTCTAGCGTTCTTAAGTCCGAAGGGCATCACCTCATAGCAATAGATCCCTCGATCGGTGATGAAACTTGCTTTTTCTTGATCCTCGGGTGCAATCTTATCTGATTGTACCCTTGGTGGGCATCAAGAAAACTGAGTAGTTCGCATCCTGCAGTCGAGTCAACCAACAAATCGATTCGAGGTAATGGGAAAAGATCTTTAGGGCATGCCTTGTTTAAATCAGTGAAATCTATGCAAAGACGCCATTTTCCACCGTTTTTTGGGACCAGAACAACATTTGCCAACCACTCCGGGTATGACACAGGTCTGACGTAGTTGGCTCTTATGAGTTTTTCAACTTCTTCGGCTATACGTTTATTTTTCTCCAGGCCAAAAGACCTCTTTTTTTGCTTAATTGGTTTCATCTGTGGATTCACATTAAGATGATGGAGCGCGTACTCAGGGGGTATCCCAGGTAATGGCCCGTCACCCCAGGCGAATGCATCGGCGTTGCGTTGCAAAAAAGCTATTAAAGTGCTCTCCACCGCTTCTGACAGATCGGATCCGATCTTGAGGGTTCTGTTTAGGTCACCTGGTACTATTTCAATGCGTTTGAGAGCCTCCGCTGCGGTCATTCTTTCTCTGTCCTCTGACTCTTCCTCTACGAGGTGTACTCCATTGTCACTTGAATCTTGCTCAAGCTTTTGTTTCTTCCCTTTTATGGAATCTATCCCGGGGCCTTGCCTCCTCCGAGTTTCCACCGCGTCTTGCAAAATAGAAGCATGACATTCTCTAGCAAGCCTGCTATCTCCAACTGCTTCTCCTGCTCCGTCAGAAGTCGGGAACTTCAATTTCATGTGATAAGTGGACGCAATGGCGCGAAACAAGTTTAGGCTTGGGCGGCCTAGTATTACGTTGTAAGCCGAGGGAGCTTTACTAGAAACTTTACCATTTTCATGCTCCGCCTTGGATAATACCCCAATGAAATGGGTAAAGTAACTTCTCCCATTGCTTCAACTACTTCTCCTGCAAAACCGACGAGAGGTGTTTTCACTGGCGCTAGTTGAACATTACTTAGACCCAGCTTCTGGAATGCCTCATGAAAAATGATGTATGCCGAGCTTCCTGAGTCTACCAATATTCTCTTTACCCAAAAATTAGAAATCGTAGCCGAAATTATTAAGGCATCGTTGTGTTCTCCCCGAGGGGATTCCAAATCCTCACCCCCAAAATCATGTCAACATCTGTCATCGATACCTCGTTTATCGGCTGAATCGCGGCTAAGTGGGAGGAAGTGTGATCTGTTCTGGCGGCGCGCGCGAGATTTTTTCTTGCACGGTTTGAATCTCCGCAAGCGGGCCCTCCAGTTATAACAGATATGATGCCCCCAGTGGGCAGGTTCTCATCTCTATGCTTGGCTTTCTCGCTCATCTCACCTTGTTCCTGTCTTTGCCCACGTGGACGATCGTCGCCTATTGTCTCGCTGCTGACCACGACGCCTATCCACGTAGTCATTTAAATATCCTCGCTTGATCAACTTTTCTATCTCAGCCCAAAGGCTGAAACAATCTTCGGTGGAGTGACCTTTATCTTTGTGGAAACGACAATACTTTTCAGATCTCTGACGCTTAGGATTTTCCTTCATTGGACGCGGGGGTTGCAACAAACCCTGTTGCTCCGCCACTGCCAGTATCTCTGACAAACGTGCCTTCAAAGGAGTATACTGGAGCCGCGGGCTTTGAGCTGCTCGCTTCTCTTCTCTTCTTACCCCTTCCGGTCTCTCTTCTTCCCTTCTTCTTTTCCCCAAGTACCTCGGTTCGATAGCCTCCTCTATTCGTATATACTTTTCGGCTCTCTCCAACAATTCCTCCAATGAGTTAGGGGGTTTCCCAGCTATCGATTCCTTGAATTTCCTGTGGCGGAGGTTCTGCTGCATTATTCCGGCTAACAGGTCATGGTTAACATGGGGAACTTCATGCACAGCCTGCGTAAATCTTTGTATGTATTCACGCAGGCCCTCACCGTCTTTCTGAATTACAGTAAACAAGTAAGCTGCAGTTTTTGGGTATTTCTTATTGATAGAGAATTGGTGGAGGAAACGCTGAGTTAGATTCTCCAAGCTACCAACGGTCCCTGGGAGAAGCTTGTTGAACCAAGCAAGCGCTCGGCCTGCTAGCGTAGTTCGGAAGATTTTGCAGTAAGCGGCATCACTGATATCGTAGAGATCATCTTTCGCATAAAATCTGTCGAGATGCTCTTGTGGGTCACCCGTTCCCTCATACTCTGGCAAATTGGGGATTTTCATTCCTGCTGGCAATGACTCAGCCAATATGGCGGTGGTAAAAGGGCTGCGCCGAGCAGGTAAAATGGCCAGGCGGCTATCTTGTCCGCTCAAAGTGCGCGATCCCTGTGCGTAAGTTGGGAGTGTGATACTTTCTCTATGTGTACGGGGATGATGCGTTCGACCATCTGATTCAGCTTCTTTGCGCGCCTCATCCTTGCTCCCTACCGTATTGCCAGGGTCCTGAGAAGACGAATTGTCTCCAGGAGTTGTCTCACTGGCACCAGTATGTTGGCGGTGCGCTAGTGCCTGGGCAACTGCTTCGGCCGCGGCGCGAGCGGCCGTTTCTTTAACCAAGGCCTCCAACGCTTCGCGGGTGATGAGCATTTCTTGCTGCGGAGGTGGCTGCGGTGGGCGTCCCTCCCTATTAGCCTCGCGTGAAGAATGTGAACGAGTGTGCATCCTCGAGTGACGAAGTAACCTTCCCACAGACGGCAGCCAAGCTGATGCAGCTAAAATAAATGAGTCGCGTAGACTGCACAAGCGAGATCTGACTGGTTAGTAAACTTGTCCACTTGGCCCGTAAAAGAGCTCGCCTGGCTGGTAAACGGATCCACGTAGACAATACACGGTTAATTGCTGGGTGTCACCTGCGTCACGAACACTCGTCAGGAAGCGCTGGGAGGATTCCTGGCGTAGGCACTCCGACGCTCAAGTCAGTAAATAATTCAGAGAAAACTCAGAGAACTCAAGAGCTTCAGAGGAAAAATAAGAGCATACCTTGAATAACGAGAGACATCCTCTATTTATAGGAATTTCGAGAGTCCCTAGTGGGCTTGGGCCTTAACAAGCAATTTGGGCTCTAACATTGAATAATTGGACTATCACCAAAAATTAAATAGGATATTACCCGTCAAGTACATAGACAGAGATACTATTTAGATATCAATCCAACAGAGAAAAGAGAAATATCATTGTTATTGTTATGATATATTATGTTATTCTTGTTTCAAGAGGTAGATGGTATTTAATGATTTCAAAGCCATGTTTTTCAGAGTATGATATGTACAGATTGTTATGTAAGAGTTCCACTTGCTGAGTTTTATACTCATTTCAGTTATTTCATGTGATGCAGATAAGAGTGACGGGCCAGGACGTTGATTGGAGCCGAGGTCATATGTACAAGAGATGGAAGGAAGAAGTTATTTTGTTAGCCCTTTTGGACATGATCAAATGATATTTTGTATTTTGATACCACACTTATTTGATCATCTATATACTTTTGATTATATATTGAAATGTATTTTAATTCCTTCTTTCCTGTAAGAAAATTTTAAATTTCGCTGTTATTTTACGAAATCGGTCAAGGGCGTTACATTTAGTGGTATCAGAGCAACGTTCTTTGGACCAATGCATATGACTTCGTCTACTTTCAACGGTCCGGGTATGTCTTCTTCTACTTCTATTTATTGTTATTGGTTGATATATGTATTATGTGAGCACATTGTAGGATTTAATGCCTCCTAAGAGGAAAGCTTCGGAGGGTGAGGATAGTTCTTCATCGAGAGTTGTCGACGAGTTTGACAAGTTACTGAAAGAGCAAGCCAAGGTCCACAGTGAGTAGATCCAACAGTTGCTCATGTTGCAAGGTTCAGGCCAAGGTAGAGGCCAAGGGAGAGGCCAAGTGGCTCAAGCAGTTGAGACTGATGGGATCTTTACTGCTTTTATGAGAATGGATACGCCTGAGTTTGCAAGAAGCACTGATCCATTGGTGGCTGTAGAGTGGATCAAAGCATTTGAGGCGATATTTGATCATCTCGACTATGAAGACAAAGACAGAGTTGATTGTGCAGTATTCATGTTAGTCAAAGCTGCACGTATTTGGTGGAATGCTACCAAGGTTAGTGTTGATGTTCCGGCATTGAAGTGGCAAGATTTCGCGGATCTTTTCTACGACAAGTATTTCCCAGATGCACTTCGAGCTCGGAAGGTGACTGAATTTTTAGAGCTTCTTCAAGGAGGTATGAATGTTGACGAGTACATTTTGAAGTTCGAGGAGGCCTATCTTTTTGCCCCTTATATTTCCTCCGATGACAAAGACAAGGTGCTCATTTCATTAGAGGACTTCGATCCGAGATCAGGAGAGACATCAATATGTCTAAGGCAATGACATTCAAAGAGATTGTGGCTAAAGCACTGTTAGCCGAGCAAGATGAGAAGGATATTGCTAGAGAGAGGTAGGAGAGGTAGCAGGCTATTGCTCTAAGAGGCCAAAGTTCGAGCCAAAGAGGTAAAGGAAATTTCAAGGGGAAAGGCAAGTTAGAGCCGAGTTCTAAAGCACCGACAGTTCCATCTGATCCAAAGAAGCCGTTGTGTTCCAAGTGCAGTAGGCATCATAGGGGAGAGTGCAGATTTGGCACTCACACTTGCTACCGATGTGGTACTGCAGGCCATATTGCCGAGGAATGTCCGAGAGGATCGAGTAAAGAGAAGGTGCAGGGTCGCATCTTCACCATGACGAAGGAAGGTATAAACCATGATTCTTCTGTGATCTCTAGCACTATTTTAATTTCAGGCAGAGTAGTTATGATATTGATTGATACAGATGCTACTCATTATTTTATGTCTGAACTATTTTTGAGATCTTTGGGTTTAGTTTCTTCTGTTCTTCCCATCCAGTTTAATGTTGTATTACCTTCTGGGGATGTGTTGTGCCCGACGTCTATTGTGTATGTGTGTTCTGTTCAAATTGATGAGCGAGTGGTTTATGTCGATTTGATTGTTATTCCGATGGTTGCGTTTGATAGTATACTTGGCATGGATTGGCTATCAACTTACCGTGCAGTGATTGATTGTGTTGCTAAAACGGTGAAATTTTCAGATGATGGAAATAAGGAGGGTATGCTCGCCAGTGCAGGTACTTCGTTGGTCCTTCCTTCTATTTCATGTCTTGAGGCTAAGAAGTTGTTGTTTAGAGGTTGTGATGGGTTTTTGGCTTCGATTGTTGATATGGATAGAATTGTGAAGTTGAATATTGATGATATTAATGTTGTGAGAGAGTTCCCTGATGTATTTGAGGATGATGTGCCGGGTTTACTGCCGGACAGAGATGTAGAGTTTGTGATTGATCTAGCTCCGGGTACGGTTCCTATTTCCAAGGCTCCGTACAGAATGGCCCCTACAGAGATGAAAGAGTTGAAGACGCAGTTGCAGGATTTATTAGATAAAGGCTTTATTCGACCGAGTTCTTCGCTTTGGGGAGCTCCAGTTCTTTTTGTTAAAAAGAAAGACGGGTCTTTGCCGCTTTGTATTGATTACATAGAGATCAACAAGATGACTATCAAGAATAAATATCTGTTGCCACGGGTAGATGATCTTTTTTACCAACTGCAAGGGGATACAGTGTTTTCGAAGATTGATCTGCGATCTGGCTATTATCAGTTGAAAGTTATGGAGTCTGATGTCCCTAAGACGGCGTTTCGGACCAGGTATGGTCATTATGAATTTCTTGTTATGTCGTTCGGTCTGACTAATGCCCCTTCAGTCTTCATGGATCTTATGAACCGGGTGCTCAAGCCGTATTTGGATAGCTTTGTCATTGTTTTCATCGATGATATATTGATTTATTCCAAGACCAGAGAGCTTCATGCAGAGCACCTCAGAGTTGTTCTTCAGTTGTTGAGAGAGAAGAGGTTGTATGCTAAGTTGAAGAAATGTGAGTTTAGGTTGGAGCAGATTTCTTTCCTAGGCCATGTTGTCTCGAAGGATGGTATAGCTGTTGATCCAGTGAAAATAGAGGCGATACAGAAGTGCCCTATCCCTACCACTGTATCAGAGGTATGCAGTTTTCTTGGTTTGGCGGGTTATTATCGTCGCTTTATTTCAAATTTTTCCAAGATTGCCCTGCCGTTAACCAATCTGACGATGAAGACTGTGAAGTTCGAGTGATCTAATGAATGCCAAAGTGGATTCCAAGAGTTGAAAGATAGGTTGACGACAGCTCCGGTGCTTGCATTGCCCAGTGGTTCAGAGGACTTTGTTGTTTATACCGATGCGTCGAAGAAGGGCCTTGGTGCAGTGCTGATGCAACGTGGAAAGGTTATAGCCTATTCTTCTCGTCAATTGAAAGACTACGAGAAAAATTATCCTACGCATGATCTGGAACTGGCAGCTGTGGTTTTCGCCCTGATAATCTGGAGACACTACTTATACGGCGAAAAGTGTGAAATTTTCACGGACCACAAGAGTTTAAAGTATTTGTTTTCCCAGTAAGAACTCAATATGCGTCAGAGACGGTGGTTAGAGCTTATCAAAGATTATGATGTGATGATTAGTTATCACCCTGGGAAATAGAATGTAGGCATTGAGCCGTACGTCAAGTTCTTCTTTAAGTTCTATGATCCAGAAAGTGTTGTTGTTAGACTTGCAGCGAGAGGAGATAGCTT